>NC_143256.1:97234200-97537230 GCF_984573655.1 Nuphar pumila
CATACCAGTATAAGATGAACACAATGTACAGGCAGATGGTAAAAAAATTTTAAGGCTCGTTACTGAAGTTATTCTCATTTCATCCACCTCATTTGGTCCTTTGTCTTGAGATGTTACGTGGTTGCAGAGATGCTATGAATGCTCAAGACTGAATCGGTGAATGTAAGGCATAAGTCTGTATGAATGTTATTTACATAGGAGGTGTGATAACGTTGCAGATGCCATCCTACCAGCAAAACAAAAGAACTATACACTTGGCATGTTCACTAGCAGAATCGATGTGCTGCAAAATCTATCAAAGAACACGTTAAGCACATATTCTTTGTATATTTTCGAGCTGCTGTCAAGGATAACCTGAAACTTAGAACATCCTTGAGACACATGATGGGTAATGTTATCAGGGATATCTTAAACTGAACTCTCAGAAGGTTTAAAAGACCAATCTGTAGGATTGGGTCAATAGCAGCAATTGTACCCAGAGCAGTCACAATATTGCTGAGATGGGCTCCTCGTAATGCTTCTTGAAGGTACCATGAATTCATGGATTTTGACAGGAAGAATGAGCTTTCTTTAAAGATCAATTTAGGGATAAATACCCATCAAATAAGCCATTGAAATGACGCAGGGATGGACTGACTTGGAGGGGCTTCATGATGACCCAACAGTTTGCCGTGGGATCAAACTCAAATCCGATTCTCAATGAACCTGATCTTTAAATGACTACCATTCTGTGTAGTATCTCACGGTAAAGAATTTTTATCGTGGTTATATTGCAGTTATTGTCAAGGTCAATTGGGATGAATAGCCTTCTTACGGTGAATGCCTGTACAGGTTTTATCAACTGGTCATCTAACTAGATCAAAAACACATAGAGGTGTTGATCTTCTATGTGAATCCTATTGGTAATGGGAACAGGAATAAACTAACTGTATTGAATCACAAGAGAATAGGATACTGACCTAAGGTAAAAATGTAAAGATCGATATGGTGAATCATAAATCAAAGATGGAATGGCGTGTGTGATAGAATGTGATATACAAATGCCACAACACACAGAAGGGAAATCCCAATGAATAGTGCGATAGCCAAACATATTTATGTAATATAACAGATTTTCCATACAGAACAGAAAATTCAGTTTGATGGAAAATCAAAATAAAGATTCAGCAAAATAATAAAAAAAAAAATGATCCGAGCATAAACTGGTTAGTAGAAAGGGATTGAGAATCAAATGTAATACAGTGATTGAAGAAAGAAAGAGAGAATCAAAGTAAAATCAAGAGAGAGCAAAACCAGAAAGAAAACTTAAACCGAAAACCAAAGTGCAAAAGAATAACTAATTATTGCTAACAAAACGAAATTAAAGGGAAAGGAACGAAATAACAAAAAAAAAAGGAAAATCAACTATAACTAGAACAGGGGATTGAAAGTAAATTGGGAATCCCACGCAGTCTGAAAATTGGGATAAGATGGTAGAAATACAAATGAATCGTCAAGGTAAAAGACAATCAATATAAAAAAAAAAGAATAAATAAAAAGAAACAAGAAATCAGAAAAGAAATCTCAATGCAAACTGCAATCAAAGTGGAGGGAAAAAAAAAAAAGAACATAGATTTTGACAAACTAAAACAAAGATTCATAAATAAATAGGAAAGAGAATGTTGGAACACAAGTGTTCCATTTCTGTTGCACGTATATAGGTCAATCTTGTTGTAAACAGATCGATTCTATATGTGTGTTCTGATAAAGAAAGAAAGGAAAATCAGAGAATAAGGTAGAAGAAGAAAACAAAATTAGAAAAGAAAAGGAAAGGGATTGTCACTTACCTTGGCCTTGGCGTGAAAGTTGTTTGGCTTCCTTCAGCTGATCGAAAGAGGATGACTCGGGAATCCAGAGAAGAGAGGGCATGCGGGGGTGAAGAAGCGGTTCGGAGGAAGAGGGTCTTCGTCCCTTTTTAAAGATGGAAAGGAGGATGCGGTTGAAGATGGGGGGGTTTACGAAGGAGGAGATGGAGGATTTTGTTAGAGATGGACGGCGACTGAGAGAGACGATGAGGAAGTTGAAGATCAATGGTTCCTCCGCGGGGATGAGGGATCGAAGGGTTTTGGGAGAAGGAAGGTCGGGCCATAGAGGAGAGAGAGAGGCGGCTGAGGAAGGAAGATGGCGAGAGTTAGGGTTTTCAAAAACCCTAACTCGACTTTAAAATGAAAATAATGCTTTTTCCAAAGAAGGGCCTCTTTTAAAAAGTTTTCTCTAAAACAGGTTTCTAAAAATCATTTTGCAATTTTCTTCATTTATTTTTTATTTTTTTGGTTCTTCTCCGAGTATTATTATTTTTTTTGTATTTTGGGAAATACAAAATCCTAAAATGTACGGCAAAACAAGGATTTAAACTAAATTTTTTTTTGTATTTTTGAGAAATATTTACAAAAAGAAGGTTTTCAAGGCTATTTTGAGGAAATTTCTTCAGAAAATGGGTTCGGACCCAAGTTTTGAGAAAATGTTTGAGTTTTTGAAGCTTGAATTGAGAAATACATGTGATGGATCCAAACGGATGTCGAATGGACTGTCCGAGCTATTTAAAGGCTATTTTTGGTATTTTCTATAATTTAAATTTGAACAAGGAGATTTAGATTTGAATCTGGACAATGGATCCAGATCCGAAATCAATTTAAACATATAAAATGAATTTGATTTCAGTAAAACTTGAGAAATGAACTAGAATTTAGATTTAAAATGACTCATTTACTCAAAAAATGAATTTAGGGGCAAAAGGGGAATATTTAAAAGATTTTGAAAAATTTGGGGTGTTCACAGATTCCCCTCTTTGCTACTAAGCCAGTTGAAAACCGAGCTTAGTGGCAAAGATAACACTCCAAATTTTGAAAATGCCCCAGTCAGCAGATCTGAACTGGGTGTGGAAGAATTTGATTTAAAAGACATGGTTTTTCATATTTTAAAACTTTATCCTTGAATGGCTTTTGGAAGACAAAATCCTCGAAAGTGATATGACTGAGTAGAAAATGAGGAAATCGTGATGAGACTTTGGGTGATGATCCGAAATGATAGGAGTTTCGATCTAGTCTCTTGGGTGAGACAAGATCAGTCCTTTTGAGTGACTCAGGTTTAGCCCTTAACCTGGATGGGACAGAGATATATCAAGATAATCTGAATAGGGAAAGGGATATGTGAGGACGTTGATGGGACATTTTGGCAAATGTTTCACGAGATGAAGCTCAAGTAGGATTTTATGATGGATATACAAAGCATGGATTCCTCGATGAGAGGAACCATGATGGGACTGGAGAAAAACACCTCGTCGAAACGAGACTCAGGTTTAACCCAAACCTGGAAAAGGAAGGTACCTCGATGCACGAGGTTCAGGCTTAACCCTTCACCTGAAGGGGACGACCATATGGAATCTCGAGTGAAGAGACCAAGATATGACCTTCGGAGTTTGGACGAACATATCCGAAAGGGGTTTTGCGAAAGAAGGAAGGAAATGGGGTTTCCTAAAGCTTGAGAAAGGGATGAACTTGGACGTCTCATTGCTGAGACTGAAACCAACTTTTGAATTTAATGACCTCTCGCAGGAAGTACAGGTTTTGACCCTTAACCTGAGTGGGAACAACCATACGGATTTCTTGAAACCGTGATGGGACAGGAGAGATACTTCAACTGAATGGGGTAACTCTTCTGGAAGATATAAACAACGCTAGGTTGCATCAAAATGGATATTGACTACTTATTTCATTCTTAGAATATCTAGAAAATTTTGCCAATAAGATAAATTTATAGTTGACTTCAACGCTCGAAAATGTGCACGTGTGTGCAAAGATATTCCCTCTTTTACCTAGAGTATTTCTTCCAACGAGGTCAACTTTTCGATCTTAAGAGTCAAATTCAAAATTTTAGCGCTGATGATTTTCTTCAAGGAAGCCTCTATTTCCTGGACATGAGAAGAGAAGAAATATTCTCAATTTCATAAATGCAAGTAGTGAAAAGATATTGATAAAAGATATTTTGCATAAGAAAAGATGATTTCTGGCAATTTAGGCAGTTTGATATCTAGGTGTTCTTCCCATGATTATCTTTTTGCACTCTTTTTGAGTCATTGAACTTTTTCAAGCTTTTTACATCATCCTTCATTTGGATGATGTCCTGACTTTTCTCTCTTTTTTCCAAGGAAGGGTACGTCATAAACTCCTTCATCTCGGAGATGCTCTGATCCTTCTTTTTCTTAAGGATTATATATGATATTGGCTCAAAGGTCTTTAGATGATAGCTGAAATCAAATATCATTTAGGGTTTGTCAGTAGGTCCATCACATCCGCCTTTATCTCGGCGGTGATCTGAACTTTCCCTGAAAGGATCCTTCACAAACTCCTTCATCTTGGTAGATGATCCAAATCTTCTTTGGCCCCGGGGGTCTACTCGCTTAATTCGCCTTCATCTTGACGACAATTGAGAGATCCCTTTTGCAGATATTTGATTGCAACTTTAGAATGAGAAGATAGGGATTAAGTGGATTCTTTTATGGCTCAGGATACTTCCACTGTCTAATTGCCAGGAACTCTTCTTTAAACATGCATCATAGCTATGATCAATATCAATTCATTTCCGGCTTTTCAATGTCATCGAATATTTATTTCACTAATCATACCGAGGATATTTCTTTCATCCTTTTGGTTGATCAACAGGAAAAAGATTTGAATTTTACCTCTCTTTCACAAAGAGTTTCACTTTTATGAAGAAAATACTAGAGGTAATCTGAGGTAATTTTTTTTGTAAAGTAAGATTTATTTGGAATCAACAAATATTTTTAGCAGATTGGCAAAGTTTTCATGACTTCTTATGTGAAATATTTACTCAATATAGATTTTGATGCGACCCTTAGTTGCAATTTATGATTTTGGATATTCTGAACAGTAAAATTGGAATATTTCATTTAACGACCAGCGAAGTAGCTGGAACCTTTCATTTAATGACCAGTAAAAACTGGGACCTTTCATTTAACGACCAACGAAGGAGTTGGAACATTTTATTTAACGACCAGCGAAGTAGCTGGGACATTTCATTTAACGACCAACGAAGTAGCTGGGACATTTCATTTAACGACCAGCGAAGTAGCTGGGACATTTCATTTAATCATTTAACGACCAACGAAGTAGCTGGGACATTTCATTTAATCATTTAACGACCAGCGAAGTAGCTGGGACATTTCATTTAATCATTTAACGACCAGCGAAGTAGCTGGGACATTTCATTTAATCATTTAACGACCAGCGAAGTAGCTGGGACATTTCATTTAATCATTTAACGACCAGCGAAGTAGCTGGGACATTTCATTTAATCATTTAACGACCAGCGAAGTAGCTGGGACATTTCATTTAATCATTTAACGACCAGCGAAGTAGCTGAGACATTTCATTTAATCATTTAACGACCAGCGAAGTAGCTGGGACATTTCATTTAATCATTTAACGACCAGCGAAGTAGCTGGGACATTTCATTTAATCATTTAACGACCTGATTTAAGATTGAGACTTTTGAAAGACAACTAGTACGAGGACTGAACTTGATCTTTAGATTTAAAATCTTTAGCAAAATAACCAGTGCGAGCACTAGGTTTTCCAACTGAGAGTCGGGAAGGAGATCGGCCTATTTAAGATTTTTAGAGATCGAAGCAAGAAGAATGGCCGGGGTTTCAGGATTATCCCTTATCCTGAAGGGAAAATAGAATACACATTTTGAAGAGAATTTAGAAAAAGAATGATTCAGGTTTATCCCTTAACCTGAAAGGGGAAATGGAATAGACATTTGATGAGAATTTAGGAAAAGAATGATTCAGGTTTATCCCTTTAACCTGAAAGGAAAATAGAAGATTTTTATGAAGAGATAACCTGAGACTTGAATTTAGATATGACAAGATTTAGAATTTATGATCTATGATTTAGATGGACCAGGTATGTGACGAGGAATATAAAAAGAAATAAACTTTGAGAAGACAAAAGGATATAGATCTTTGAAAAAAATGTAGAACATTTGAGGGAATTGATTTATTTTGTGAAAAGAATTCTCACAGGTAGCATGGTTGCCCCTATGAGTGATGTTCAGGATTATCCCTTATCTTGAATGGGAAAAAGAATAGAATTTAAAGAGATTTAATGAAGGGAAATTGATATAAATCTAGAAAATCAACAAAGATTAACAAAACTTGTATTTTACAAAAGAATCCTCATAGGTAGCGTTATTGCTCCTACGAGGGGTTTTAGGATTACCCCTTATCCTGAATGAGAAAAGGAATAGAATTTAAGGCAAATTAATATAAATCTAGAAAATCAATAAAGATTGGAAAAACTTGTATTTACAAAAGAATCCTCATAGGTAGCGTTATTGCTCCTACGAGGGATCTCAGGATTATCCCTTATCCTGAATGGGCAAAAGAATAGAATTTAAGAAGGTGAAGAGAAATTGATATAAATTTAGAAAATCAATAAAGGTTGACAGAACTTGTATTTATAAAAGAATTCTCGTAAGCAGCGTTATTGCTCCTACGAGGGGTTTCAGGATTTTCCCTTATCCTGAATGGGAAAAAGAATAGAATTTAAGAGAAATTTAATGAAGGCAAATCTAAAAAATCAATAAAGATTGGCAAAACTTGTATTTACAAAAGAATCCTCATAGGTAGCATTATTGCTCCTATGAGGGGTCTCAGGATTATCCCTTATCCTGAATGGGAACACCTCGGACAACGAGGGTCAGGTTTATCCCTTAACCTGAGCGGGAACACCTCGGACAACGAGGGTCAGGTTTTTCCCTTAACCTAAAAGGGGTATACCTCGAACAACGAGGGTCAGGTTTATCCCTTAACCTGAAAGGGTAGATATAAAAAGAATACTTCATTGAAAAGAGGCATCAGGTTTATCCCTTAACCTGAAAGGGAACACCTCGGACAACGAGGGTCAGGTTTTTCCGTTAACCTGAAAGTGGTAGATATAAAAAGAATACCTCATTGAAAAGAGGCATCAGGTTTATCCCTTAACCTGAAAGGGAAAAGAATTGATAAAATTTAATGGAATTTTTGAGAAAATATTTGATAAACTTGATAAAACTTGATAAAATTGATGTAAACTTGATAAAAATATGAATGAAATGAATGAAACTGATAAAGATATCAAAATTAACTTAAGATTTACAAGATTTGAGAAAAAGGAGTTTTTCTGATCCTCCCTGCATATGGGATTTTAAAAAATGTTTATTTAAAAGATTAGTGAAAAATCATTTTTGGGAAGAAAATTTACTGTAAGAAGAGTGATCAGTGCGAGAACTGATCCTTTAAACCAAACATGAGAGATCATCATGAGGGTTAATTTTCGAAGGCAATGGTTTTGAATACCTAATTTTGAAAAAGAAGATCAACAATAGATCTGATTTCTAAAAATAACAGTTCGAAATCGATAATAAGATCAATACAAGGGTTGATCGTTGAAGGTAATGCTTAAAAACCAAATCTTGGAAGATAAGACTAACACAGGGTCGATCTTTGAATATAATGATTTAAAACCCATTTTTGTAAGATAAGACCAATGCAAGGGTTGATCTTTGAATATGATGATTTATAACCCATTTAAAAGATAAGAACAACGCAAGGGTTGATCTTTAAAAAGTTTTGAGATCAATTTTGGAGGATAAGAGCAACGCAAGGGTTGGTCTTTTGAAAAAAAGATTTGAAATCCATTTTGGAAGATAAGATCAATACCAGGATGAATCTAAAGGTTTTAAAATCCACTTTGAAAGATAAGGGTTGATCTATAAAGATTTGAAATCCATTTTGAAAGATAAGACCAACACAAAGGTTGATCTTTGAATATAAAGATTTAAAATCCATTTTGAAAGATAAAATCAACACAAGGATTGATCTTTGAATATAAAAAGTTTAAAATTCATTTTGGAAGATAAGACCAACACAAAGGTTGATCTTTCACTATAATGGTTTGAAAAACTTATTTTTGAAGACATGATCAACACGAGGGTTGATTTTTTGTCAAAGGTTAGACCAAGGAATATTTGAACTCCTTGGTCATAACGAAGATTTTAAAATTTCATGATTTTTGAAAAAGCCCTCATAGGTAATATCATTTCTCTCATGAATGATTTCAGGATTGCCCCGCATTCTGAAAAGAACAGAAATTTAAATTCCCCAGTATAGCGAAAGAAGGAAGTATTTGAATATCAAAGATATAAAGAAAAATTGACATTTCATTGATAAGCAAATGGTTCGATAACAACTGAATATTTACAAGAACTTGAAAAAGGAAAGGACTCATAGAAGACTGGGCTGACTAGCCCCTACAAGACAATTGACAAAAAGAGATGAAAGCAAACAAAAGACTTTGGCTTTATCAATTCTTTGAGTGGTCCGGGAATGGTTCTGTCAGGACTGCTGGCTGCTTTTCTTCCTCGTCCTCTATCAGCTCACTTCTGTCAATGCAGTCTTGTATCATGTGCTTGAGGACGAAGCAATGCTCTGTGTCATGCCTCGTTGCTCTATGGAACTTGCAGAATTGATCTTTAAATTTTCCCAAGATTACGGGAGGATCTGCTATTTTAGGGAGCTTGATCATCCCGTGCTTCAAAAGGTAATTCATAATCACTTCTAAACTCTCAGACAACGGAGTGAAGACTCGATCTTTTTCCCACTTGATGTACTTGGGTTTCTCTTGAAGATCACCCTTTTGCTGAATGCCAATTGGAAGCGGCTTGTCATTGTTCTTATATGCTCTCTCCTTCTGCCCCTTGTTCTGATCTACTCTCGGACCACTGTCACTATTGTTCTTGTTTCCTTTGCTGCTACTACCAAGATTATTGCAGGAGGCATCAACTGAATGAGCAAACTGCGCCTTCTTCTTTTGGTCTTGGACATTCTTGACCAGAGGCGTGCCCTCGTACAGTCCGCTTTCTATTCCTGCTTCGAGCCATTCAGCTCGCTCAATTAACTTAATGAAGGATTTCGCCGGGGAAGTGGCGATGAGGCTCCTTATGGGCTGAGAGAAATTGTTGAGGATCACCTGCAATGCGTGCTCCTCAGGAATGGGTACCTTCATCTTATTACAGGTGCTTCTCCACCTGTGAATGAAATCACCTGCTCTCTCATTCTCTCCTTGCTTCAGGTTGTAAAGATGATTTAATGTAGGTGAGGCTTCAGTGTTGAATAAGAAGTGTTCGATGAACAGATTTACTATCTTATCGAACTCTCGTAGTTCGATAGGATTCACGTGATCAGCATACCATCTGGCTGCTACACCCTCCAGACTGCGGGGAAAACAGATGAATAAAGCCCTGTTATCTTTTCTGAAACGGCTGCACTCTGCATAAAATGTGGCCAGGTGGGCTTTAGGGTTGCCAGTCCCGTCAAATTTGAGAAACTTACGGGGAAGATTCTCCAAGTTATCGTCCCCATCTAGACCATCATAGAAATCTTCGCCGGTGTAGGTCTGCTTGCCCTTACCCTTGGCTTGAATATCCTTAATAGCTCGATTCATCTCCTTCATCTGTTTACTCATCAGGTCCTCTGCTGGAGCCCCAGACTTGGGCTTGTTGACGGATTCAGGCTCTTCTGCAGCTATTTTTACGGACTGCCTTTGAGGATTCTGTTTGTAGACAATCTGCTCTTCCTCGACTGACTATGATTCCTCAGAAGCAGTGTCTGGCTGTAACTTCTTTCTAATGATTCTGACTTGCTTCTTTACAGGCTTCTTCCTCAGCTTGCTTTTAGGAACTGCCGCTTTTAGCTTAGCCTCGGCTTGCTCTGACATCATCCTTGCCATCATCCTTTGGAACATGTCATACATAGCGGGGTCGATGTCATCCTTCTTGCTCTGACTCTGTCCCCTGACTGATTTAGGAGAGCTTATCTCTTCTGCCTCACTGTCGCTGAGTTGAGGAATTGTTTCTTTTCCCCCTCTTGTAGTGACCATTTTTGAAATATCAGAACTCTCTGTGGAGGAAAAATGGAGGTTTTTAGACCAAAGAAACCTTTTGGAGATATTTTGACAAAGAGGAAGGATTTAGGTTAAAAATTTAATTGTATCCCATTACTAGGGATTGAGTCGCCACCAAATTTGTGACAATTGCGTTGTTTACTCTACGAGGGAGAGTAACCAACTGAAAATATGAAAAGAAAATATTATTTTGAAAAGGATATCTCTTGATGGAAAGAGATTTTTATGAAAAATATAAACAAGAATATAAAAATAGAAGGAAAATAAAATGGAATTTTGAGAATAAATGGTAAGGATTTAAAATTTTGAAGAACTTGCAGGCAGGATCAGAAGAATTTGGAAGAATTTTTAGAGGAAGAAGAAGAAGAGAAAGAATAATACACCTGGGTTTTTTAAAACAAAGAGGAAATTTTGAAATATATACCCAGGGTTTTGGAAAATATAAGGAAGAAGATATATATATATATATATATATATATATATATATATATATATATATATATATATATATATATATCATACAATCACAGATATACAAGCAAGGATACACAAACAGCACTCCCTAAAGCTGACTCTATATGCAACATTTGAAATGGCTGATAGGACCTTAATCCTAACTCTAAGATTTATATCATCTGATTCCAATCAAGGTACGCCGATATACTCAAGCTGAGGCTCGAAGTACGTGGCATATAAGATATCTCTTCGGTTCTAAGGTAATGGCTTCCCAACATCCTTGAGCACCTACCGATATACCTCGGACTATGGCCCTTAGGTACGTGGTAGGGGGGCGCGAACCCAAATAAGTGGTCCAGTTGTGAGGCTCTCTCCCGAACTATGGTTCAGTGAGACAGCCGAGCAACGTGAAGACCGGGACAATATAGGTAAGGTTGTTTTCAAAATATGATCAACATGCAAATAAAATCAGAAGGCTCTAATGCAAGTCCTAAAGAGATAGATTTTAAATGAAAAGAAGCATACACTTGCATACATTGTCTGCATTCAATCCCTAAAATTGAGGAGAGTTGTATTTAAGACCTAAGTCTAATGTGAACATGGATAATCTCCTCAATATGGTCCTACCAAACCATACTTAGATCCTATATGCAATGATGTCAGCTTAGGACAAAATCTAGGCTTCCTAAGGTTTGCATGAAAAAATGTAGCTGACATATGTTAGAATAAAGACTTAGATTATATAAAAGCAAAGCAAAGGCATAGATCCAACCGGACGAAGACGAGTCCCATCACGGTCGCCAAAAACTGTGATCATCGCAAAATTTTTCCTCTCTTTATGGTTTCTCTCTCTTCCTTCTCTTCTCCTTTTCTAACCTCTATTCTCCTCCTTTTTGAAGGGAGAAGGATAAAAGAAAGAAAAGAAAGAGAGAAGAGAAAAGAAAGAAAGAAAGAGAGAGAGAGAAGAGGAACTATTTTGCGGGTTTTCACTTGACCTTGATTTGAAAAATATTTAGAAAATTACTCGCCTCCGTTTTGAAAATATTGCGGGAAAAATGGAGAGACAGGATTTGCTCGTCGGTACGAGGTTCGACCGTTCCTGGCGCTTTTACCAGGGGTAATCGAACCAAGAATCGAATCTATGCCTTTTGCTTTGCCTAAATATAATCTAAGAATTTATTCTAACTCTAAATGCACAATGAACCATGCTTGTGCAATGCAAGAATGTATGCTCCTTTTAAAAGATGTTTTGAAAATTTCCAAGTATTCTGAGATGAACTTGGTAAAGGAGTGAAGAAATGATTGAATCTAACTTAGAACTTGAGATAGGTCAGAGGAGTTCTAAGTCTTTGAAATAAATCAGGATTTAGAAGAATAAATAAGAAGGAATGACTTGAAGTTTTAAAACGAAAGGAAATGAAGTTTCAAAGTCAGAAATGGACTTTGAACTTTGAATTTGATTTTAGGAAAGGAAATGAATACTTGAATTTAGATTTTGAAGTTTTAAATTGGAATAAATTGAGGAACTCAAATGGTATTTAAGAATAGAAATTGATTTAGGGAGTTCAGATGAGATCTGAAAATGGAATTGAATTTGAAATCTAGAATTGGGAATGGAGTTGGATCTAAAGATGGATTTAAGATCTGAGATCTGAGATCCGAGATAAAATTAGGTTCTGGATCCTAAAATGGAACTGGATCTGAAGTCTGAGATCCAATGTAGAGTTGGATTCTGGATCCTAAAGGGGATTTGGATCTAAAGTCTAAGATCCGATGTAGAGTTGGACTCTGGATCCTAGAATGGAAAATTGGATCTGAAGTCTAAGATCCAAAGTGAAACTGGTTCTGGATCCTATAAGTAAATTGGATCTGAAGTCTGAGATCCAATATGAGTGTTGAATTTTGGATCTTCAAATGGATTTAGAGTTAAATTCAGAAGAGGAATCATGAATTTCTAAGTCTGATTTAAATTTGGGAAAAGGAATTTTAGACATTGAATTTTGAATATACAGATGAATCCCAAAGTCAATTTAGACCTGGGATTTGAAGCTTGAAATGAATCAAGCATCTCAAAGTTAAATTGAACTTTGAGTTTGATTGGAGCTTTTAAAAATGAATTTGAAATTTCAAAGTAAAATTGAACTTTGAAAATGAATTTGAATTGGAAATTTTGAATATGAAATGAAATTGAAATCTCAAAGTTAAATTGGACTCTGAGATGGAAAATGAAATAGAATTGAAAAAGATGAATAGGATTGAAGATTGATTGAAGAAGATATTTACATCACTTGGAGTTTTGAAAAAGTAATTTTGAAAATATGATGTAGTTCTATCCTAAATGATGAATGAATTAAAAGAATTTTGAAATGGGATTTTGAAAAGCTATTTCATTCTTTGGATGAATTAAAATAAGATTGAAGATATAATACATCCTTGACTATGGTCATTGAATGTATTATATAATAATCTATATTTAAATTCAGGTGAAGAATAAAACACATTTGGTGCTTTTATAGAATTTAAAATGAAATTAACTCTCAATATACCCTGACTATGGCCATTGGTATATATTTTGAATTAATTTTAAGTTAAATTCTAATAAAAGAAGAAGATATTTAAGGAAAATATGATGAATTTTGAAAACGGGTCCAGTGTGGATCCAGTGTTATTTCGTAAAAGATAAAAATCCTAAGTTTTGTTTACATCCTGACTATGGCCATTGATGTAAATCATCAACTTAGGATTAATTACCTCTTACGAAATGGTGCACGTGCCATTCGTGTTTCACCATTTGTGAGAATTTGAGAAATAAAGGAAAAGATGCATGAAAACAAGTAATTCATGGTATTTTACAATGCTCATTCATTCTAATCTAAGACTGGAAATGTAAATTCTTATTTAAGATCTAACTATTACAATACATGAAATTGAATTTATAATTCTAACTAATGAGATTTTCCGCATATTCCCTGCAAAACACCTGATTAGTATGAAAAATGGAGGAAAATTGCATATATCATATGGATATCAAAAAGATGCTCACGGGCCAAGGTATTTAAGATCTAAGTATGGAAAGATGGAAATGATATACGGACCTATATACATATATCTATACATGCATATATATGTATAAACATATATATACATATATATATGTATATATATATATATATATGGTATGTAATGAGGTAAGGGATTATAGCAATAAGTGATAGAATGAACAATATGCTGAAATATGAGTGGTTGGAGAATGTACAACAGATATAACATGTGCAGTGAAGCAAGTATTGGTAAAAAATTTTCCAAGGGGTAGGCTTGTAAAGATGAATAGTGACAGGTAAACAGGCATAAGGTGATGAAAAACCAAGGACAAACAAAATAAAATGTTATGAATGTAACAGTACACAGGTACAGGGGTACTAGCTGGGACTGAATATAAAATGGTAATTACAGGGTAAAAGATGAAACACAGTTGGTATGGATGGTGTGTTAGTGACTGCGAAGTGTTTATGGCTGTGTAAGTGAAGTGAGGATGCTGTAGCAACAGGGGAAGAGCAAGCGAGAATGCAAGTGGTAGTGAGTGTAGCTCACAGAAGATGGAGTGTACAGCTGCAAAAAAAAAAAAAAATGGGCTGGGGATAATGGAAATGATGAACCGGACCTCTTATTAGTGAGGTGAAAGGGGTAACAGACGAAAATACAGGAGCATGGCCATAAATATCTGTATTGGCTGTTGGACCAAATGAAACGTGATTCACTGCTGAAGGACTTTGTCTATGAGCAAGTGATGGACTTACTTATAGACATACAGCTGAGATATACAGGAAAGGTGGGTTCTGGATTGATAGACGCCTAATAGGGGAGATAGGGTTGATGGGATGAATGGCAGTGTACCAATTATGCTTGTTGTGGGGTTGATGATAACTCACAGCCATCGGTGGATCTGCTGTAGCAAATGTGAGGCTACAACAACTCGGGGAGTTGCTGTAGATGGATGGTGGGGATGATGTTGGTAGTGGATGAGGGTGCTGAGCAAGACTGCACATGTGTCTAAGGTAACCGCACGGCATAGCTAAAAGGATAGCTGTGAGTAGCTCATTATTTCTTGACACAGATGGAAAACATGATGAAACCGAACATTTGACAGGAAGATGAAATCTGCTGAAGGCACTATGCAACACGATATACATAAAAAAAAGAACTAGCAACCACTTCAGCCCATGCGCCAACCCCTTCTTCATGCAGGAGTCTGCTCTTTCTATTCCTAGCTTGTAATTTCTGATCAAGAAAGATGATTTCATCCTGGTGATAACTCTGTTTTGATGGATTCTGAACCACATGGGGAACTGGCAGCATTGCCAGCTTTGCTGGTAACGGTAAGTAACATGGTGACAAGTTTACAGCTATATGGGGCTTGTACATAGGTACACAAGGTGTACTGTGTTAAACGCAAGGTAAAAAATACCACAAATACTTTCTTTGATGATAGTGAACCCACTATAGGTAAGTGATGGAGATTGAAATTGCAAGACCTAACACTAATATACAGGTTTATAATCACAAGAAACATAAATGCTAATAGGAAACGTAACATGACAAAAGGTAAAGAACGAATACTGAAATGATAAGATGCAGAAATGGATTTCTCACCTGTTTATCAGTCAATCACATAGCACAGATGTATCAAGTAATATGAACCCAATGCAACAAAATGTAATTGAAATAAACATAAATATGATAGTGCTGAAGGTGTATTCAATTTATCCTCCTGCTTCAAGTGCCTATATTTTTTTTAACAAAAGAAAAAAAACGAATGAATAAATAAAAAAAAAAAAAGGAACACATACCAGTATAAGATGAACACAATGTACAGGCAGATGGTAAAAAAATTTTAAGGCTCGTTACTGAAGTTATTCTCATTTCATCCACCTCATTTGGTCCTTTGTCTTGAGATGTTACGTGGTTGCAGAGATGCTATGAATGCTCAAGACTGAATCGGTGAATGTAAGGCATAAGTCTGTATGAATGTTATTTACATAGGAGGTGTGATAACGTTGCAGATGCCATCCTACCAGCAAAACAAAAGAACTATACACTTGGCATGTTCACTAGCAGAATCGATGTGCTGCAAAATCTATCAAAGAACACGTTAAGCACATATTCTTTGTATATTTTCGAGCTGCTGTCAAGGATAACCTGAAACTTAGAACATCCTTTAGACACATGATGGGTAATGTTATCAGGGATATCTTAAACTGAACTCTCAGAAGGTTTAAAAGACCAATCTGTAGGATTGGGTCAATAGCAGCAATTGTACCCAGAGCAGTCACAATATTGCTGAGATGGGCTCCTCGTAATGCTTCTTGAAGGTACCATGAATTCATGGATTTTGACAGGAAGAATGAGCTTTCTTTAAAGATCAATTTAGGGATAAATACCCATCAGATAAGCCATTGAAACGACGCAGGGATGGACTGACTTGGAGGGGCTTCATGATGACCCAACAGTTTGCCGTGGGATCAAACTCAAATCGGATTCTCAATGAACCTGATCTTTAAATGACTACCATTCTGTGTAGTATCTCACGGTAAAGAATTTTTATCGTGGTTATATTGCAGTTATTGTCAAGGTCAATTGGGATGAATAGCCTTCTTACGGTGAATGCCTGTACAGGTTTTATCAACTGGTCATCTAACTAGATCAAAAACACATAGAGGTGTTGATTTTCTATGTGAATCCTATTGGTAATGGGAACAGAAATAAACTAACTGTATTGAATCACAAGAGAATAGGATACTGACCTAAGGTAAAAATGTAAAGATCGATATGGTGAATCATAAATCAAAGATGGAATGGCGTGTGTGATAGAATGTGATATACAAATGCCACAACACACAGAAGGGAAATCCCAATGAATAGTGCGATAGCCAAACATATTTATGTAATATAACAGATTTTCCATACAGAACAGAAAATTCAGTTTGATGGAAAATCAAAATAAAGATTCAGCAAAATAATAATAAAAAAAATGATCCGAGCATAAACTGGTTAGCAGAAAGGGATTGAGAATCAAATGTAATACAGTGATTGAAGTAAGAAAGAGAGAATCAAAGTAAAATCAAGAGAGAGCAAAACCAGAAAGAAAACTTAAACCGAAAATCAAAGAGCAAAAGAATAACTAATTATTGCTAACAAAACGAAATTAAAGGGAAAGGAACGAAATAACAAAAAAAAAAGGGAAAATCAACTATAACTAGAATAGGGGATTGAAAGTAAATTGGGAATCCCACGCAGTCTGAAAATTTGGATAAGATGGTAGAAATACAAATGAATCGTCAAGGTAAAAGACAATCAATATAAAAAAAAAGAATAAATAAAAAGAAACAAGAAATCAGAAAAGAAATCTCAATGCAAACTGCAATCAAAGTGGAGGAAAAAAAAAAAAAAAGAACATAGATCAGGACAAACTAAAACAAAGATTCATAAATCAATAGGAAAGAGAATGTTGGAAAACAAGTGTTCCATTTCTGTTGCACGTATATAGGTCAATCTTGTTGTAAACAGATCGATTCTATATGTGTGTTCTGATAAAGAAAGAAAGGAAAATCAGAGAATAAGGTAGAAGAAGAAAACGAAATTAGAAAAGAAAAGGAAAGGGATTGTCACTTACCTTGGCCTTGGCGTGAAGGTTTTTTGGCTTCCTTCAGCTGATCGAAAGAGGAAGACTCGGGAATCCAGAGAAGAGAGGGCATGCGGGGGTGAAGAAGCAGTTCGGAGGAAGAGGGTCTTCGTCCCTTTTTAAAGATGGAAAGGAGGATGTGGTTGAAGATGGGGGGGCTTACGAAGGAGGAGATGGAGGATTTTGTTAGAGATGGACGGCGACTGAGAGAGACGATGGGGAAGTTGAAGATCAATGGTTCCTCCGCGGGGATGAGGGATCGAAGGGTTTTGGGAGAAGGAAGGTCGGGCCATAGAGGAGAGAGAGAGGCGGCTGAGGAAGGAAGATGGCGAGAGTTAGGGTTTTCAAAAACCCTAACTCGACTTTAAAATGAAAATAATGCTTTTTCCAAAGAAGGGCCTCTTTTAAAAAGTTTTCTCTAAAACAGGTTTCTAAAAATCATTTTGCAATTTTCTTCATTTATTTTTGATTTTTTTGGTTCTTCTCCGAGTATTATTATTTTTTTTGTATTTTGGGAAATACAAAATCCTAAAATGTACAGCAAAACAAGGATTTAAACTAAAATTTTTTTTGTATTTTTGAGAAATATTTACAAAAAGAAGGTTTTCAAGGCTATTTTGAAGAAATTTCTTCAGAAAATGGGTTCGGACCCAAGTTTTGAGAAAATGTTTGAGTTTTTGAAGCTTGAATTGAGAAATACATGTGATGGATCCAAACGGATGTCGAATGGACTGTCCGAGCTATTTAAAGACTATTTTTGGTATTTTCTATAATTTAAATTTGAACAAGGAGATTTAGATTTGAATCTGGACAATAGATCCAGATCCGAAATCAATTTAAACATATAAAATGAATTTGATTTCAGTAAAACTTGAGAAACGAACTAGAATTTAGATTTAAAATGACTCATTTACTCAAAAAATGAATTTAGGGGCAAAAGGGGAATATTTAAAAGATTTTGAAAAATTTGCGGTGTTCACAGGGATAAACCTGACCCTCGTTGTCCGAGGTGTTCCCGCTCAGGTTAAGGGATAAACCTGACCCTCGTTGTCCGAGGTGTTCCCATTCAGGATAAGGGATAATCCTGAAAACCCCTCGTAGGAGCAACAACGCTACCTATGAGGATTCTTTTGTAAATACAAGTTTCGTCAACCTTCATTGATTTTCTAAATTTCTATCAATTTCCTTTTTCCTTAAAATTCTTTTTCCCATTCAGGATAAGGGAAAATCCTGAAACCCCTTAGGAGCAATAACGCTACCTATGAGGATTCCTTTGTAAATACAAGTTATGCTAATCTTTATTGATTTTCTAGATTTATATCGATCTCCCTTCATTAAGTCTCTTTAAAATCTATTCTTTTCCCATTCAGGATAAGGGATAGTCCTGATACCCCTCATAGGAGCATCGCTGCCACCCGTGAGAATTCTTTTCCAAAACAAATTTCCAAATAAATCTATTTAAATTCCTCTCCATGTTTATAAATTTTATTCTTCTTCAAGTAAAGGGATAAATCTGGATTATTCCCCCAAAAAAATTCTTCAATTCTCATCAAATTTTATTCCATACTCCTTTAGGATAGGAGGAGATCCTGAAGCCGTTCGAACCTTAGGCCATCTTGGGTCTAGGATCTCGAATAAATCCCTCATCTTCATCATCAAAATCTACTCATGCTTCTGTCAATCCTTCAAGTTCCGACTCTTGGGTAGAAATTATTTCCCTCCCGTCTGAGTTCTGACTCAGGTTTTGTTTTTGTTTTTTGTTTTCATTTATTTTTAAAGATCCGGGTTCCGACTCGGGTCTTCCCTTTTTATATTTATATATCGTTTGAAGTTTCGAGTTCCGACTCGGACTTCCTATCGGATTCAACGCTCGTGTTGGATCCGATCGTACCCTTGAAGATTCGAGTTTTTCAAAACTCGGGTTCTTCCATTTTTTTATCATTATTTTTAAAGATCCGGGTTCCAACTCGGGTTTTCCCTTCTTTATATATCATTTGAAGTCTCGAGTTCCGACTCGGACTTCCTATCGGATTCAACGCTCGTGTTGGAATCGATCGTATCCTTGAAGATTCGAGTTTTTCAAAACTCGGGTTCTTCCCTTTTTATCATTATTTTTGAAGATCCGGGTTCCGACTCGGGTTTTCCCTTCTTTATATATCATTTGAAGTATCGAGTTCCGACTCGGACTTCCTATCGGATTCAACGCTTGTGTTGGAACCGATCGTACCCTTGAAGATTCGAGTTTTTCAAAACTCGGGTTCTTCCATTTTTTATCATTATTTTTAAAAATCCGGGTTCCGACTCGAGTTTCCCTTTTTTTTATATTTATATACCGTTTGAAGTTTCGAGTTCCGACTCGGACTTCCTATCGGATTCAACGCTCGTGTTGGATCCGATCGTACCCTTGAAGATTCGAGTTTTTCAAAACTCGGGTTCTTCCATTTTTTTATCATTATTTTTAAAAGATCCGGGTTCCAACTCGGGTTTTCCCTTCTTTATATATCATTTGAAGTCTCGAGTTCCGACTCGGACTTTCTATCGGATTCAACGCTCGTGTTGGAAACGATTGTACCCTTGAAGATTCGAGTTTTTCAAAACTCGGGTTCTTCCCTTTTTATCATTATTTTTGAAGATCCGGGTTCCGACTCGGGTTTTCCCTTCTTTATATATCATTTGAAGTCTCGAGTTCCGACTCGGACTTCCTATCGGATTCAACGCTCGTGTTGGAACCGATCGTACCCTTGAAGATTCGAGTTTTTCAAAACTCGGGTTCTTCCATTTTTTATCATTATTTTTAAAAATCTGGGTTCCGAATCGGGTTTCCCTTTTTTTATATATATATCGTTTTGAAGTCTCGAGTTCCGACTCGGACTTCCTATCGGATTCAACGCTCGTGTTGGAACCGATCGTACCCTTGAAGATTCGAGTTTTTCAAAACTCGGATTCTTCCCTTTTTATCATTATTTTTGAAGATCCGGGTTCCGACTCGGGTTTCCCTTTTTTATATATATATCGTTTGAAGTCTCGAGTTCCGACTCGGACTTCCTATTGGATTCAACGCTCGTGTTGGAACCGATCGTACCCTTGAAGATTCGAGTTTTTCAAAACTCGGGTTCTTCCATTTTTTATCATTATTTTTTAAAAAAAAAGATCCGGGTTCCGGCTCGGGTTTTTCCTTTTATATATCATTTGAAGTCTCAAGTTCCTACTTGAACTTTCTTTTGAATCCAATGCTCGTGTTGGACAAATTGTTGTGTTGAGAATACGAGTTTCCGAACTCAATTCTCATTCATTTTCTTATATTTAAAAACCGGGTTCCGACTCGGATTTTCTCTTTTTATGTATTCTCATTTCTGAAGTTTCAAGTTCCGACTTGAACTTCCTGTTGAATCCAATGCTCGTGTTCGACAATTCATTTGTCTTGAGAATTCGAGTTTTCGAACCCGATTCTCACCTTCTTTCGTTTATTTAAAAACCGAGATCTGACTCGGATTTTCCTTTTTTTTTATGTATATTCTCATTTTTGAAGTCTCAAGTTCCGACTTGAACTTCCCTTTTTAATCCAACGCTCGTGTTGGACAATTCTTTGTTTTGAGAATTCGAGTTTTCGAACCCGATTCTCACTTCCTTTCTTGTATTTAAAAACCGGGTTCCGACTAAGATTTTCCTTCCTGTATATTCTCATTTTTAAAGTTTCAAGTTCCGACTTGAACTTCCTTTTTGAATCCAATGCTCGTATTGGACAAGTTATTATGAATCCGAGTTTTCATTCATCATTTCCCCTTCAGGATAAGGGATAATCCTGAAACACCGGCGATCATTCTCGTTCAATTTTCAAGTATCTTCGAATGTCGGTCTCACTCTTTTTTCAAATCCTTCTTCTGAAAAACCCAGTGCTCGTACTGGTGTGCATTTCAAAAACCAAGTTCTCGTAACTGATGTACATTTTTCAAAAAACCCAGTGCTCGTACTGGGGCATTTTTTTTTTTTCGAAATCCAGCACTCGTACTGGTGCATCTGGAGCTTGCGCTAGTGTTTGGCTGACTGATCAGTTAGCTATCCAGGTTCAGTCTTTGTACTAACCAAGCAACAACTCAAGTCTCAAATTCTCAATTTCAACCTTCGGGTTATCATTTTATCAAAAATCAATTTTTTTCTCTTGCGAAGGACCCTCTTCAGGGAGAGTTCGAGGGAGCTCGTTCTTTTCGCATGCAACCATCTTCCGTTCGCAAGAACCCTCTTCCAGGGAGAGTTTGAAGGGACTCGTTTTCTTCGCGAACAGTTTGCAAAACAACAACCAACTTTACACAAGAGAACCCTTTTTCTAGGGAGAGCTTCGACGGAAGCTCGTTTCTTTTGTGGCCCTAGTTTTATCATCTTTGGCCAACTCCTTCACAGAGGACCCTCTTTTAGGGAGAGTATGATGGACTCTTTCCTCTATGATACTTTCTCAACTTTGTTTTCGGCCGCCTTTTCATAAGAGAAGCCTAGAGATAGAGAGTTTTGACGAAAACTTAATTTCTCTTCGAAAGTTCTGTTTTGCAAACACCTCCTCTTTCAGGGAAGAGAGGAGTATTTCCAACTTCCCATTCAGGTAAGGGCTTAAGTCTGAGTCTCTCTTTTTGGGGAAAAAGAGAGGAGAATTTTGTCATGGATGTGTCGACTCGATATCAAGCGACCTTCGTCAAGGATTTATAGAATACGTTGCCAATCTGCTATAAAAAATCATTGTTGATCTCAAAAGTTTTCATCGCATAAAGGATTATCTCAAACTACCTTCAATATCATTTTCAAAAGAGCAAGACTCTTGCGAAGTAAGAGCTAAATTCAAGCTTATTCTGTTGGTCAACCGAGAGGATGAAGAAAAATCTTTGATATGACCGGCAAAGGAAAATTCAATGATGTTGAAAAGCCATAAGTGAGTTGATATTGATCATAGCTGTGACGCATTCTTAAAGATTATTCTTTTTGCGGTAAGACAGTGGAAATATCCTGGGCAGTAAAAAGAACCTACCCAATCCATATATCCTCAGTCATCCAAGCTAAGCTGCAATCAAATATCCGCAAAAGGGATCTCTCAATTGTCGTCAAGATGAAGGCGAATTAAGCGAGTGGACCCCCGGGGCCAAAGAAGGTTTGAAACATCTCCAAGATGACGGAGTTTGTGATGGATCCTTCCAGGGAAAGTTCGGATCACCATCGAGATGAAGGCAGATGTAATGAACCTACCGACAAACCCTAAAAGATATTTGATTTATGCTATCATTTAGAGATTTCAACCCAAGAACCAATGTCATAATTCCCGAGAAAGAAAAAGAAGGATCGGAGCATCTCCAAGATGAAGGAGTTTGTGACGTACCCTTCCTCGAAAAAGAGAGAAAAGTCAGGACATCTCCAAATGAAGGAGGATGTAAAAGAACCCAGAAAAGATCCATGGTTCAAAAAGAGTGCAAACAGATCATCATGGGAAATGCCCAAGATATCAAACTACCCGAAACTATCAAGAATCATCTTTATCTATGTGAAATTCTTTATCAATGTCTTTTCACTTAATTGCTTTTATGAAGCTAAGAATGTTTCCTCTTCTTTTCATATTAAGGAAATTGATATCTTCCTTGAGAAAACTCAACAACAATAAATTTGAATTTTAGATCTCAAATTCTATAGAGTTAGCCCAATTGAAGCTAATACTCTAGGTAGAAAGAGGTGATATCTTCACACATAAGCACAATTTAATCATTCTGAATCAACTACAATTTTTGGCATCTTACTGGCAATATTTTCTAATTATCCCAACATGAAGTGTGAACTTGAGATCGTTTTGACGTATCCTGACGTCATCCCTCCTTAGGACTGAAAAGTCCTTTCCTTCCGTCTGATCTGAGCGCTCTCAGATTCGCACACTTCCCTGTGCTCCCCACTGTCCCACCATGGACAATACCCGCTCAGGATAAGGGTTAAACCTGAACTTTTTGCAAAAGATCTGTTATTGTCAAAAGCTATTTTCAGTCTCAGCAATGAGGCGCCCAAGAACAATCCCTTTTCAAGCTTTAGGGACCCCCATTTTCATCCTTTTGCAAAACCCCCCTTGGACTTGTTGTGCAAAGTCTAGAGGCCCGTCACAGTCTTCCTCGCTCCTCGAGGATTCTGTATCCATTCAGGCTAAGGATTAAACCTGTTACCTCGCTCCTCGAGGTGTAACCCAAACCTTCTGCGAGAGGTCGTCTGTTTTTAGAAAGCTGATTTTAGTCTCAGCAATGAGGCGCCCAAGATCATCCCTTTTCCAAGCTTTAGGGAATCCCTTGTTTTTCTCTTCTCGCAAAACCCCTTTCAGGATTTGTTCGTCCAAATTCTGAAGGCTCCATCACAGTTTCTTCATCCGAAGATTCCGCATCATCTCCCACTCAGGTCAAGGGTTAAACCTGAATCTCGCTTCGGCGATGCTTTTGTTGTCCCATCACAGTTTCTTCACTCAAAGATTATGTATGGTCGTCCCTCTCAGGATAAGGGTGAAGCCTGAACCTCGCTCCGCGAGTTACCTTCCTTTCAGGTTTGGGTTAAACCTGAGCCTCGTTTAGACGAGGTAATCCTTCCCGTCCCATCATGGTTTTCCCCACAAAGGAGTCTGTGCTCTTTGTATATCCATCCAAGAAGGGATCGTCCTTAAGTTTCATCTCATGAGGCATTTCTCTCAAAATGTCCCATCGAGGTCCATTTATGCTTCCTTTCCACCATCCAAATTATCTTGATCTATCTTCGTCCCATCCAGGTTAAGGGCTAAACCTGAGTCATTCCAAAGGGCTGATCTTATCTCACCCATGAAACTTGATCAAAATTCTTATCTCTCACCATCCCTGGAATTTTCACCCAAAGTCCCATCACGACTTCCTCATTTCTATCATTCAGTCATATCATTGTCGAGGATTTCATCCCCCCAGGACTATTCAAGATAAGGTTTCAAGCCCAAAGAGCCGTGTTTTCAAAATAAAGTCTTCCACACCCAGCTCGGATCAGCTGACTGGGGCATTTTTCAAAATTTGGAGTGTTTCTTTGCCACTAAGCTCGGCTCTCAACCGGCTTAGTAGCAAAGAGGGGCATCTGTGAACACCCAAATTTTTTCAAAATGTTGTAAATATCCCCTTTCTGCCCTTTGCCCCCATTTTCTCGGTAATTGAGTCAGTTTTAAATCTAAATTCCATTTTGTTTCTCAAAATTTGGTTGAAATTAGATTCATTTTCCATATCTGACTCAATTTTGGATCCGGATCCATTATCAAAATCCAAATCTGAGCTTCATTATCCAAATTTTAAATTAAAATCTCAAAATTACCAAAATAATCTTTTGAAAAGCTCAGACACTTCGTCCAGTATCCATTTGGATCCATCGAGTTGTATTCCTCGATTCGAGGTTTAAAACTCGAGTATTTTCTCAAAATTCGGGTCCAAACCCATTTTCTAAAGAAATTTCCTCAAAATAGCCTTGAAAACCTTCTTTTTGTAAATATTTCTCAAAATACAAAAGAATTAGTTTAAATCCTTGTTTTACCTTACATTTTAGGATTTTGTATTTCCCAAAATACAAAAAAATAAAAATACTCAGAAAAGATCAAAAAAATCAAAAATAAATAAAGAAAATTGTAAAATGATTTTTTAGAAACCCGTTTTTGAAAATCTTTTTATAAGAAGACCTCTTTTGGAAAATGCAAAACTAATAGTCGAGTTAGGGTTTTCTCAAATTTTTCTCAAAGTTTGTTTCTCTCCTTCAGTCGCTCTCGTCCGAACCCCCCCTCCAGAACTTTCTTCCTCTCCACACCATGGCCATGTGCAAACTCCCTCCAACAGCCGATTCTCAACTCCTCTTCAGCCACCCATCCACAACCTCCACCTTCGATCACCCTTCATCTGCAACCGATTTCACCTCTCGCCTCTCCCACAAAAACCCGCCACAAACCCTCCAATCGCCCGAGCTCCTCCTCCTTCGTTCGTCACCAACGGCCTGGCAGATCATCCACCAACCCTTTGATCATATTGATTCGCCTCAAGCCATCGATGCAAAACGGCCTCTCCACTTCCAGACCCTTCCGCCCTTCTCTATAAGAAGGGTGCAAGGAGAAATGAGCGAGGGGAGAAAAGAAAAAAAGGAGACACGAAGCAACCATTCACATCGATCTCCACTAGAGATTTCAGAACCATCCATCGACATCGAGGAGCTTCATTATCTATTGCTCCTCTCCCCTGATCGACCGAAGAATTCTGCAATCCCAACCACAACAACAGAGGGTAAGCAACTCACTCGCCTTCTTCTTCTTTGGTATTGTTTTCCTTTTTTTTTGCTACTTCCTTACGGTGTCTTCTCCTGTCTTCACTGTTTTTCCTTTCTCCTTATTTTCATCATTCATCGAAGGCAATTTTCGTATCATTGATCTGCCTATCGCAGCCTCAAGGATACGTATTGCTACAATAATGATGCCTCTAACTCAATGTTCACTACATTGAAGGCTACAACAAATATATATGCATCATTTCTCATTTTTCTGCCGATTTTTTTTTCTTTACTTAGATTCTTGATGGATTGATTGAGTATAATTGTTCAACAGATTATAATCTATATTTTAGTATCATCTCTGTTGTTCCTGACATTTTGGTTTAGTTTGTTTCTCCTTTTATCGCTCACCAATTAATATAAATATGCCCCCATTTCTTTTCTTTTTGATTGTTTTATGGTTTTGTTTTGAGATCTTTCTTTTATTTTCAATTTCCTGTTTACATGAAGGTCGGATATTCTTTCTAATGCGATTTTCTGTTTTATATCTCTATTTTTTTTTCCGATTTCTTGTTCCTTTCAGTAATTGTCTTTGGTTTTCCTTTTGATTTTCAGTCTTTGGCCTCGTACTTTAGAAATTCTCGGTTTCCATATTCTGTTTCTATTTTGATAATCTGTTCTGAATCTCTTCTCTACTTCCTCTCTGTATGTTGTAGCATCGATTCTTCTGTCTCCTCTGCAGTTAATTTGTTTATCACATACAAACATGGCATGGTAAGGTGCAATTTAGGTCTGGCTTCATTTCAAATATTTTGCCTCATCCGATTTCTCATTTTTTTTTATACCCCAACCATCTTGAGCCATTCAAATGGAGGAATCCTCTTATTATTATGTGTTTTCTAAAGACGGTTGAGATGTTTGGCTCAGTCAGTAGATTCTGAAGGTGGCTATGATATTTACCCCATTAAGGGAAGCAATATGTCCTCCCTTGCACGAGTTACTTATAGTTGTTATCTCAGATTAATGTATATAGTCAGACCTTTAGAAATTATTATTTTTACTCATTTTACTTAACACTCTTATTCTGCATGTTTTTTTCTCATTTGTGTGCATTATGCTCTCGCCATCGCATCTCGTATAGATACCTTATGATTTAATTGGTAGTAACAGGCGGTATGCTCGATCAGGATGACTGTTAGTCACTTAGTCTCCAAACCCAAAATCTTGAAGGATTCATATATGTGTTCACAGAGATCCTTGTCATCCATTGCATCTCGTCATTCAGGAAAACCAATTACATTCACTATTTATTCTGTTGATGGACTCTCAACAAGGAGTTTGGGATTGTTGTCTATCCCCTATGACGTTTCAAAATTGTTGAATCTTGCAATTTAGGTGTAATGCATGTCATAATGGATGTTCTATCTTTCGATTGGTTTATCTAAGTGTATTGATATGCATCATGAGTGTTGTACAGATCCTAACATTGATGATCCAATAGCTATCCAATTTACTTACTCTATGGTTCCACTACTCCACATGAACTCTGATGTCACGAACCATTGGTGGGCATTAACGTTTCCCATTGTTCGGATGGCTTTTTGTAAAGAAAAACAGGTAACATTGGCAGAGCCTCTGATTTGCCATTTGACAAAGGACTGGTACATCAGCAACAGGAGAGGAGGCTCACAACTGTTCAGGCTCTTGTGAGAGGATCTCCATTCGAATCACCATCAACCAAAAATATCTAATAGGCCCATTGATTTTTTTGAGCAATATGCACAAATGCGTGGCATTTTTTTTGGCATAAATGTTATTTGATCCATTATTTTGTACATTATCTCCATAGTTGTGCAAATATCACACCTGTCATGGTATACGCACCACTTCATTCATCATCACCATAGTGTAAAATCTTAGTTTCCTCTGCATCCAGTTACTTAGCACAGTGCTTGTAGCATTCTACACGATTGCTATATTTCTTGCTGCTCTTGTATGCCCACATACCATACACATTAGAGACTTCATCTACTACTGATTCTTCTTTCTTTCTTTTTTTTTTCTTTTTTTTCTTTTTTTTTCATGTTTGATAGTTATATTGTCAAAACCATTACTGTTGACATAGAAACCATTTAACTATATCCTCTGCATCTGACTTTTGTGTGTATTGCAATTCTTGTATATTGCTTTACATTGTATATACCCTACAGTCTGCCATTACCACTGGCAGATAGCATCTCGTTATACTCCTGCTGTCAATATCCAATCACACAGTCTTAACCTCTCCCCCCAGCTATGCATTCCTGGTTATCACAGACCGGCGACCTCCACTATAGCAGATCATTTGCTTCACTTTCATTTAATGCCACTGAAGTCTTGTTGCTAACAGATTTGTTTTGTAGGTTAAATCTGTCTCTTCATATTCCGGCCTGATCAATCTGCAGGTACAGACCTATGACCATGCACTGATGTTTATATCCCGTATCAAATTGAATGTTCATATTTCAGCATGCATCCACCTATTGCACATAGAAATAGTCTGTCCAATTTAATATATTTGGGTCTCATTTCATGTCATGTTTGTGCTTATCTGCAAGTTGTTACAAGTTAAATTTCTACTGAAAGAATTTTGTATGCTGTGTGTATTTGATGAAATAGGTATATCCAACATGTTTAAATCTCCACTCTGGTTGATCGAATCCATTGGAAAAAAAAAATAGATGAATCTGAATCATATTTGAATCTGTATAGCAGACCCGTGATATGTGTTATGCCCAGATTTTGAGTTTTCCCCTCTTCCTGAGTTTTGCCACATTATTCCTGAATTTGGAGTTAAACTTTAACTGCTACATCGGAACACCAAACAATCTAGGTGTATGTTAAATACTGGAAGGTGAGGCAGGGTGTGTTAGATAATCGGTTAATGTGGGTCAGCATGATAAATTAGTTACAGTAGGATAGGTAAAGTGTTCAAATCTATGCAAAGTATGTTGATATACGGGGGCAGTTTGATTTTTACTGACTAAATTAGTGGCAAGCCGGTGAGTCTGTATTAACATCCTGATTAGTTTCAGTACATCAGCCCATGTTAGATACCTAGATATTAGCATAATAAAATGTGATTGGCCATAAGAGTCCGTCAACCATTCTATACTGACAATGCGACAACCTTCAGTAAGTCAACATCCATTGGAGTGTCAGCTCCTGTACACTAATTACATTGTCTATGATCGGATATTAGTTATTAGTTATCAAATGCTGTATAGTGCTAGGTATTGACATGAAATATGCAACCAGTTGGTCCCTTATATTCTGTCACCTGCTGTCACCTGATGCCCATACTACCAGCCGTCGTCTACTGCTGAATCATCCATTACAGTCTCATTCACCACACCACCAATGGTGTACCCCACTGCATTATGCTCTTTCGCTTCAATTATTCAGTCACCCATTGCTAGTTATATCAATGCATTGTATTTTCACACTATATCTCCACTCCATGTCACTATCTCCATCACCTGCAATGTGCACATATAGGTATGAGAGATCCCATATTGTCTATGTCTATCGTACATATCTATTGCATATGAATATATATTAGGTTGGCATTTTTGTGTGTTTAGGCTTATACCTAGGCGGGTGTGTCCTTATAGGCATTTAGATAAGGACACTCTCATGTGCATTTCCCTTAGAATTTGGGCATAATCATATACATTTCCTTCATTTAGGTATTTTCATGTATATGTCTTTTACTAATATAGACAACCATTCTTGATCACATGTATATAGGTGTTGATATGATGTTTCCTTCTCCTTCTATATGTTATATTCCATCTTGTGCTAACTCAAGATCTTGCAGGGATTATGTGGAAAAGTTTGTTTTCTTCTTAATTTAGGATTTTTTTTCTTTTTTTTTTCAAAGATGTAATAGTTAGACATCAATGAGAAATTTTACATTCCTGCACTAGATTAGAATGAATGAGCATGTAAATAGCCTTTGTTTCATTATTTTCCTTTGTTTTTGAAAATTCACAAATGGGCACACGAATGGCACGTGCACCATTTCGTAAGAGATAAATTAATCCTAAGTTGATGATCCACATCAATGGCCATAGTCAAGGTGTGGACAAAACTTAGGATTTTTACCTTTTACAAAATAACACCGGATCCACACTGGATCCATTTTCAAAAACTCATCATATTTTCCTTAAAAATCTTCTCCTTTTATCAGAATTTAACTTAAAATTAATCCAAAATATATACCAATGGCCATAGTCAGGGTATATTGAGAATTAATTTCACTTTAAATTCTATAAAAGCACCAAATGTGTTTCATTCTTTACCTGAGCATAAATATAGATTATTATATAATACATTCAATGACCATAGTCAAGGATGTATTATATCTTCAATCTTATTTTAACTCATTTAAAGAATGGAATAACTTTTCAAAAACCAATTTTCAAAATTCTTCAAATCCATTCATCATTTAGGATAAAACTACATCATATTTTCAAAATTCCTTTTCCAAAAAAACTCCAAGTAAATATTTTTTTTTTAAATCTATCTTCAATCCTTATCAAATCCGATTCATTCTTTCAATTTTCAAGATTCAATTTAATTGTTAAATCTCAAAATTCAATCTAAATCTGAGATTTCAAATTCATTTTTTATTCAAATCAGGTTTCAAAGTTCAATATTGACTTTGAAATTCCAAATTCATTTATATTCAAATACTCCAAATCAAATCCAAAGTTCAATTTAACTTTGAGATTCTCTTCCTCTTCTACATTCCAAAAATTCAAACTTCAAATCCAAGGTCTAAATCGACTTTGAAATTCATTTATTCAAGATTCAAATCCCTGAATTCTAAATCCAATATGGGTTTTCAAAACCCAGATCCATTTTCAAAAGTCTCATTTGGACTTTCAAAAACCCAAAATCCATTCTAGGATCCAGAATCCAAATTCCACTTTTTGGATCTCAGACTTCAGATCCAATTTTCTCATAGGATCCAGCATCAATTTCACTTTGGATCTTAGACTTCAGATCCAAATCCATTCTTAGGATCTAGAACCCAGGTCTACATTGGATCTCAGACTTTAGATCCAGTTCCTTTTTAGGATTAAAAACTCCAAATTTCATTTTTTGGATCTCAGACTTCAGAGCCAATTTTCTCTTAGGATCCAGCACCAATTTCACTTTGGATCTTAGACTTCAGATCCAAATCCATTCTAAGATCCAGAACCTAACTCTACATTGGATCTTAGACTTCAGATCCACTCAATTTTAGGATCCAGAACCCAAGTCCATCTTGGATTCCAAATCTCGGATCCCATTCTGTTTAAGATCCGGAATCCAATTCCAATTCTAGATTTCAATTCCATTTTAGGATCTAATCTGAATCTCTTAAATCCATTCTTAAATACCATCCGGATTTCTCAGATCCATTCCAAATTTCCAACCTCAGAAATCTAAATTATTCATTTCTTTTCCTAAATTCAGATTCAAAGTTCATTTTTTTTTACTTTGAGGCTTCACTTTCCTTCATTTCAAAAAGCTTCAAATCATTCTTTCTCATTTATTCTTCCAATTCTGATTCATTTCAAAGACTTAGAATTACTCTGATCCATTTCAAAAAAATTCTAAATTAGATTCAAATCATTTCTTCACTCCCTTATCAAATTCATCTCAGAAGCACTTGGATATTTCCAAATCATCTTTCAAAAAGAGCATACATCCTTGCATTACACAAGCATGATTCATTGTGCATTCAGAGTTAGAATAAATTTTTAGATTATATTTAGGCAAAGCAAAAGGCATAGATTCGATCCTTGGTTCGATTACCCCTGGTAAAGGCGCCAGGAACGGTCGAACCTCGTATCGACGAGCGAATCCCGTCTCTCCATCTTTTTCCCGCAAATTTTCAAAACGGAGGCGAGTAATTTTTCTAAATATTTTCAAATGAAGGTCAAGTGAGACCGCGCAAAAGGATTCCTCTTCATTCTTTCTTTTTTTCTTTCTTTCTTTCTTTTCTCTTCTCTTTCTCTTTTCTTTCTTCTATTCTTCTCCCTTCAAAAAGGAGGAAAATAGAGGTTAGAAAAAGAAAAGAGAAGGAAGAGAGAAAACATTATGAGAGGAAAAATTTTGCGATGATCACAAAGGGGTCTGCCAGTCTTACAATTACTTAGACAGAATCTGCATGCCATTTAGGCAGCCCGTGCTTTCAGCACTACGGGAGTATGTACTCGACCCCATTCAGTCTGCCCCAACACAGTCATTACTGAGGGGGTACCCCTAACACGATTTTCATCCGCGGGGTATGTGCGACCTTAAGTCTTATTCATATGCATGCAGAACACCGCTCTTGGCACTTCGGCCACCGCGAGCATCACACCTCTTTGGGTGAAAACAACACACTCTGGCTCTTCGGCTCTTACGAGTCTGGTTGCGTAACCGTTCTCAATGAGCATGCATATGACTCGATCTAAATAGATCGGCTACTCGGCGTATTTTTACGCAACGAGTTCAAACCTAGCCAAGGCGCAACCTCTACTCCGGCTCAGCGGCCCTTATGAGCAAGGTGCCCTTGCAGGCACAAGGATACGAGCCGATCTGGCATTGTTCCATCAACGGACATCATTATGCCGTTCCATTGGTTCCGGCAGCTCTTCTGCCAACCATCTCGTCAGCACCTCCCCTGCTCTACTGGCAGTGGTGCGACGAACCCTTCTACGTTGTAGAGGGCAAACCATGAACTGAGTAGCACTCTGCTATATGTCAGAGTATCCTGCTACGTTCTTTTTGAGCTATTCTTAGCTTCTTCAGAAATTTCAGCAGCACTTCCTCTCTTTTACGGAGAAAGTGTGCGTTTCTTTTATCCATTTCAGCGGCATCTCCCCTCTTTGGTAGGAAATCGCCACGCTTAATTCGGGAAATGGATGCACACCGTTGTGCGTACTTTGCATCCATCAAGGTTGCAGGAACCCATGGCCATAGCCAGGCCATACGTAATTGACTTAGTCTTTATGTAAAGAGCATTTTGCCAAAAAGCGAAGCCTTTCCAATAGGGGCTTCATTCGTCAAGCAGAATCTTGAACGAGGAGCGGTCAGGGAATCGCATTGGCGATTTGGAGTTTGATCTCCATTTGAACGCTCATTTATGCGCTATATATGTAGTATAAGCAGAAGCCTGTGCTTTATACAGCGGCGGCGTAAGGAAATGCATATACTATTGTTCAGGGTGTGTAACTGAACGAAATATTCTACATATATAACAAAACAGAAGCCTTGGCATCGTTCGACGCGACGGCGTAAGTAAATACATTGCATAATCGGAAGTGTAATAATCGGAAATGCAGAAAACAGGGAGCCTTGGCATCATACGACGCGACGGCAAAGGTAAATTACATAGCCTGTGCGATATAAGACGCGTCGGCAGAATCAACAGATATACACCTAGATTTGTATCCAACGATAGTTACGAGGCGAGCGAGTGAACACCAAAGTGTCCTAGAGGGCTCAACCAAGAACTAGGGCAAGATACTATTTTTGAAGAACGCATATACTGCGCATTCGATCATATATATCCGATGATAGTTACGAGGCGAGCGCGTGAACACCGAAGCGTCCTAGAGGGCTCAACCAAGAACTAAAGCAAGATACTACTTCAGAAAGTATATGCTATATACAAACAATCAAATACTTGAGAGAGATGGTTTAATGAAGCGAACTTACTTCAATTTGAGGAAGAAACGACTCCGATTGCTTCAAACGCTTCGAACGAGGCTCGACTTCGAAAAAGGATCAACTTCGAACTTCGGACGAAAAAGGACTTGGACTTTAACTTTGAACCAAACCAGGTTCAAGTCTCAACTGGGTTCAGACTTAGGTCAAGTAGGTTCAGACCTAGGTCAGGTGGGTTAGGACCAGGTCAAGCAGGCTCAGGCTAAGTCAGGCAGGCTCAGACCAGGTCAGGTGGGCTCAGGTGGGCTAGGCTAGGTAGGGGAGGTTTGGAAAAGGAGGAGAGAGAGAGGGGTTGGCGATTTTTAAAGTGAGGGGGGCTCCTCTATTTATAGGTTCTGAAACTTGGGCCCCAAGTTTCAGAATCCCCTCTTTACCCTTGGGCTTTTCTGAGAATCCCTTCCATGGAAGGTGCTGGAAGGAGCTGGAAGGTCCTGGAAGATGCTGGAAGGTGCTAGAATATTCTAGAACATTTTCTGAGAAATATTTCTGTGGGTCCCACCAATATTTCCGTGGGTCCCGCAAGAATTTCGGGTTTTCGGTGATTTTTTTTTTCGAAAAATTCTGAGTACGCCATTCCCTTCGTATTGACGTAACTAAGAAAGTTGGCTCGCAGGAATCCTTTGATTTCGTTCAGATAGGAAGTTATGGCTTCCAGAGTGTTTGAGCATATATTTGCGATTCGATGAATATTCTGAGTATTACTGGCTCGCAGGAATTGATTTGTTTCACATTCTGAGAAAAATATCATTTTTAGCGGTAAATGCCTCATGAATTTTATTCAGATATTTTTTGAAAAATTGCGGGTCTTACAGGCCCTTAGGTACATGGTAGGGGAGCGCGAACCCAAATAAGTGGTCCAGTTGTGAGGCTCTCTCACGAATTATGGTTTAGTGAGACAGCCCAGCAACGTGAAGACCGGGACAATATAGGTAAGGAGGTTTTCAAAATATGCTCAACATGCAAGAAATCAGATGCCTCTAATGCAAGTCCTAAAGAGATAGATTAAAATGAAGAGAAGCATACACTTGCATACATTGTTTTGACATTCAATCCCTAGAATTGAGGAGAGTTGTATTTCAAACCTAAGTTTAATGTGAACATGGAATAATCTCCTCAATATGGTCCTATCAAACCATACTTAAATCCTATATGCAATGATGTCAGCTTTAGGACAGAGTCTAGGCTCCTAAGGGTTGCATGAAAAATGTAGCTGACATTTTGAAGAATAAAGATTTAGAAAATGTCAAAGCAAAAGAAAAGGCATAAGTCGACCGGACGGAGACGGGTCCCATCACGGTCGCCAAAACTGTGATCATCGCAAAAATTTTCCTCTCGTAATATTCTCTCTCTTCCTTATCTTTTCCTTTCTAACCTCTTATTTTCCTCATTTTTGAAGGGAGAAAGATAAAAGACAGAAAAGGGAGAGAGAAGAGAAAAGAAAGAAGAGAAGAGAAGAGGAATTCTTTTGCGGGTCTCACTTGACCTTAATTTTGAAAATATTCGAAATAACTCGCCTCCATTTTTGAAATATTTTCGGGAAAACTGGGAGACAGGATCCGCTCGTCGGTACGAGGTTCGACCGTTCCTGGCGCCTTTACCAGGAGTAATCGAACCAAGGGCCGAATCTATGCCTTTTGCTTTACTAAGAAATTATCTAAGAATTTATCCTAAATCTAAATGCACAAAGAATCATGTTTGTGCAAATGCAAAGATGTATGCTCTTTTTAAAAAATGTTTTGAAGAATTCCCAAGTGTTTCTGAGATGAATCTGATAAAGTGAAGAAATGATTTCTAACTTTAGAACTTAAGATTTAAAGTTCTAAGTTTTTTTAGAATAATCAAGAGCTTGGGAAAATAAATCTGGATTTTGAGGAATGATTTTGAAGTTTTGAGATAAAAGAAAAAGAAAGGAATTTTCAAAGTCATAAATGGACTTTGAATCAGAATGAAAATGGAGTTGAATCAGAGGGAAAGATAGAATTGGAAATCTGAATAAAATTGAGAAATTGAATTGATTTAGAAGTTGGAATTTCAAGATGAAATCCAAGATCTTGGATTTGAATAGAGTTCAAAGTTGAATTTTGAATTTAGGATGGGAACTTGATTTGAAATCTGGAATGAAATGGGATTGGTTTTAAGGGTTGTAATTAAAGTGGAATTTGGATTTGGAATCTTGAATGGAATTGGATTCAAGATTTGGAATCCAAGACAGTATTTGGATCTGAAATCTGAGATCCAAGATAGGGTTGGACTCTTGATCCTAAATGGATTTTGGATCTTCAATTTGAAATCCAAGATGAAGTTGGATTTTTGGATCCTAAAATGGAATTGGATCTGAAGTCTGGGATCCAAAGTAGAATGGGGATTTAGATCCTAAGTGGAATTTTGGACCTGTAATCTGAGATCCAAAGTAGAATTGGGTCCTGGATCCTAAAATGGATTTGGATCTAAAGTCTGAGATCCAAAGTAGCATTGGGTTTTGGATCCTAGAATGGATTTGGACCTAAAGTCTGAGATCCAAAGTAGATTGGATTCTGGATCCTAGAATGGAATTTGGATCTGTAATCTGAGATCCAAAGTAGAATTGGATTCATACTTGGAAATCTGGATCCAAGCTGAGATTAACTTTGGATTTTGGATTTTGAAAGTCCAAATGGGACTTTTGAAGATGGATCTGGGTTTTTGAAAACCCAGATTGAACTTAGGAATGTTTAGATTTTGAGATTCAGAGTCAATCTCAACTTTGATTTTAAAATTTGAAGAAAACTTTATTTTGAATATGAAGATGAATGAGAAACTTCAAAGTTAAATTGAACTTTGAAATTGGATTTTGAATTGAGTGGGAATTTTGAAGTTTGAACATAAAGTGATTTTGGAGTTTCAAAGTCAAATTGGACTTTGAAATTGGATTTTTGAATCTTGAAATGAGATAGAATTGGATTTGAACAAGATTTGATCTGAGGAATGAAGAAGAAGAATCACTTTGAATTTTGAAAAGGAAAATTTGAAAAATATAATGCAATTCTATCCTATATGATGAATGAATTTGAATAAGTTTGAAATTGGATTTGAAAAATCATATTTCATTCTTCAAATGAATTTAAATAAGATTAATGATATAATACACTCCTGACTATGGTCATTGAATATATTATATAATAGTCATATCTAAGTTCAAACGAAGGATAAAATACCTTTTTGGGTGCTTTTATAGAATTTCAAATGAAATTAACCTTCAATATACCCTGACTATGGCCATTGGTATATATTTTGAGTTAATTTTAAGTTAAAATCTGATAAGAGAAGAAAACATTTTAGGAAAACATGATGAATTTTGAAAATGGATCCAGTGTGGATCCAGTGTTATTTTGTAAAAGATAAAAATGCTAAGTTTTGTCCACACCCTGACTATGGCCATTGATGTGGATCATCAACTTAGTATTTATTATCTCTTATGAAATGGAGCATGTGCCATTCGTGTTTCACCATGGTGAGAATTTGAGAAAAAAAGGCAAAAATGCGTGAAAGCAGGCGATTCATGATATTTACCATACTCATTCATTCTACCTAAAGCAAGAAATGTAAATTCTCATTTAAGATCTAGCTATTACAATACATGAATTTGAATTTACAACTCCAAATAATGACCTTTCTTCACATATTCCCCTGCAGAAACACTTGGTTTAGTATGAAAAAAATGGAAGAGAATTACATATATCAAAAAAAGATGCTAATGACAAGAGAAATAGCTCATATGTCAAGGTATTTATGATGAAGGGATCAGAGTAACTCATTGAGTTGCTGTAAAGGAAAATTTGCAGCAATTCTATGAACTCATGTACAACTATTATGGTCATAAGTAAGATTGTGAAGTGATAGTATTGAAATGGTGCTAGGTGACATTGTAAAACAACGAAATGTAGAAAGTGAGGAGGTGAACTAAGATACAGGGAGGTGGTCAAGATAAATGGGATTTATACAGGAAATCTGATATGAGTTTAAAATAAATATCAAGCACAGAAATTTTCAAATGAAGCTTACAATATATAACTAATTTTCACCAATACAGCTCGAAATACAATTTGGAATATGCAGAATGCAGGTGATCATTTTCTTAGGGTGTTGAGGGATATAGCAATGGGGTAAAATGCTGTACACAGAGGATATTATGTTTGAAAGTTGTTTGAATGTAGTTGAATGAGGTGCATAAGTATTTAACCATTATGCATGAAATGACGACAAAGTGCTCAAAAGAAATGTGCAGCGGTAGAGGTAGAGGTGCTGAAATGGCTAAGTAGAATTGTGGCATTGAAAACACAGGTGGTGATGCAGTGTTTGCTGGAACTAATTTGGAAAGTGATGGCGGTTGTTTCTTGGAGTTGTAGCAGAGAGGAAAACATGGTGTTTGCTTTTGTGTGCTAAAGCTGTAACAGTGAGTAAAACATGGTGGTATAGGTAAGTTAAAAACAGGAAGTGATAAAGGGTGATAAGTATGTGAATGCTGCAAATGTTGTGGAACAGAGTACAGTACAGCTGAAAGTGGGATGACATGATGAGTGGCTGTAGGTAAGGGCCTGATTACAGGGGCTTGAGGTGCAGTGGGATGGGTGCTGTGTGGAGAGCATGGCGCATGCTGCTCACTAGACCATTCAGCAATGTTGCTGAGCCTAATACATAGGTATGTAAGGGACCACTAATATATAGATAACCAATTGCAGAGTGCCTACAGAGTGTTGTGCCAAAGAAAAAGGTATATGCATGAATTAAAATGCAGAATCATACACCTCTGTAGGCTAATGTAGCAATATTCATTATTGTAGGTTAATACAAAGGCAGACATTAGCATGAACAAAATGCTAATATATGTATAATTATGAACAGAAATATGGCTTTACATGAAAAAAAAAATTTTGTCTGCAGCTGAGACACAGGGATAAAAAAAAAACTGTATTGAAGCCTCCCTTTTTGAAGCTCTGGTAACAAGGGCCTTTTCCTGCAGATGTTTCTGCTGCTTCAATGTCCCTGGAGTTTCTGCAAATGCCCAAGAGCTAGACCAGATGTGATATACTAATGGGCACCCAATTTTGCCAGGATGTCAATTACTCCAGCATAATGACTTAAACCAAGCTCAATGCCATAGTCTAGCAACATACTATCAAAATACTTATATATATATAGTTTTTTTTATCATACAACCTAGATGATCAAAAAAAAAAAAAATAGATAGAACAAGTAAGAATGTAATGTGATCCAGCTGAGGTATTTAAGCTTGGCTAAAGGCACTTGCAGCTAAAAAAAAAAATCAGAGAAGAGCTATGATACATCCTACATGCCAAGATCATAGGCTTAAATCATGATATTGCAAATATAAAACGTTTGCTTCCACCAAGAATTGCAGGTATATCCAATAATGAATTTTGTTATGAAGGCATATGGGTCGATCCCTGATTTTGATATGAACTCATGTATGGTTTCACTCTACTGTGAAAGGAAGGAAGTATAACCATGCCAATTTCTGTATATTGGCAAGTTTTCTCATAGAGGAGCTACAGAGTTTCCTGTAGATATTTATCCCAAGCGTAGCCCATAATCAAGGCACACCATGAGACATTGTCTCATCTGTACATTTTACTTAAAACCAGGCACACAGAATAAACCTACTTGAACTTAACATGCCTGTTCGTGAATGAGTTCTTAGTGGCAATGTAGGAAAGGACATTACGTTTGATTAGATGACCACATATTACTCAGTCTTGTTTAAGAGAGAAACCTCATGGGCCATAACTCTGAACCGAGATTACAATGGGTTCAAACTGACAGGGGATTGGATGAAAAATCTTCAGAGCTCTTGGTTTGAGGGATGGGCAACAAATTTGGTCGAGCCCTCTCTTTTGCAGGATCTCTTCAGCAGCAGATGGTCCTTCATTTTTTTTTATATTGAGCAGCTTCTCTCGGTTTAGGGATAAAGGATGATGAACAAACGGAAGGAAACTATCAACGTCCATACATATAGATGACACAAAAGAAAAGAAATGCACAATAAGCAACTACCGAAAATAATATATACAAACACTGAATTGATATTGAGACGTCATATTGGCTAAAAGGGGGGAAAAAAGAAAAAAAAAAAAACCTGATTCAACAAGATTGAAATCAATATATTAGGCAGATCGACAATGAGGTAAATGAATGCACAAAGTAGAGCATCAAAACAATAAGAAAATGTAGATGAAAAAGAGGTGCATCGGAGGAAAAAAAAATGTAACAAACACGCCGGTGATGCAGAAATTAACAGACAGTAAAAAAAAATGAGGGGACACAAGTGTGTGCGAGAACAGGAAGTGCAGGAAAACTGATATAATGGGAATGACAACGATGAAAATATAAATCGCTAATAAAAGCATAACAACAAGATCCGCAACGAGAGGGAAGAATGATCAGCATAACAAGAAATTCAGACATAAACAAATCATTAGAGTAAATATGGAGTAATGAAGGGATAGAAACAGGATGAAAACAATGCTGAACTAGTTAATTCTCAAATTACTTAAACTAAGGAATTTTAAGAGTAAGAAAATGGTTGTTGGAACCAGAGGTTCCGTTGTTGTGGCACCGAGATGGATCGAGATTATACAAATAACCCGACACCATTGATGGTGCAAAATGATGAACTCAAAATAAGAAAAGGAAATCGGAAAACGGAAGAGAGTACTCACCTGGTTTGCAGAGATTCTGAAGAAACGGGAAGGAGATTTCTTCTGTGGCTTTGAGATTCTTGTTAATACTCAATCGATCCTCCACCAGTCGAGGAGGAAGCGTCAGGGGCGATACTCTTTTAGCCTTTTCAGGATAGATGACTGCAGGGAAGATGTCTTGCAAAGATGCTCTTCTTCTCGATCTTGCAGGGACTTTGATAATGGATATCAACGAATAACAACGGATGATAGATTAGCCGAGACTTCCTTGATCAAGTGAGGGATGGATATCCGCAACGGATCCTTCAGCCAAGCCAGAGGAGAGAAAGTAGATGATCAAAATATGCTCAAGAAAAGTTGGTACGTGAAGATGGGTCTAATGGATACCGAAGGAAGAAGAGAGATGCCCTCTTTAAAAAGAAGAAGGAAAATTCGAGAAACTGTTTGTTGAAGATGAAAGGAGGAGAATGCAGAGATTGTTGAAGATGAACGATGGTGAACGAGAGAAGGGATGCGCGGGAGCAAACCGTTGTAGATTTTCTCATTTTCCAATAAGAGGACTCCCTTTAGGAATTTTTTGTAAAAATGGTTGAAAGAGGAGGTTTTTAGAAAAATCAACTTAAACCATTTTGTTTTCTTCGTAGTTTTTCCAATTTTTTTGGTTTTTGTGTTTGTTTTCCATTTTTTTGTATTTTTGGAATAAAAATCCTAAAGTTTTACGAGAAATCAAAGGTTAAAACTAAAATTTTTTTTGGTGTTTTTGTAAAATATTTACAAAAGAGATTTTTTCTGAGAGTTTTAAAGCTATTTTGAGAAAATTTCTTCAGAAATGGGTTTGGATCCGGGTTTTGAGGAAATTTGGATTTAAAACGCTGGATTCGGATCCGGAATTGATTTTGAATACATTAATATGGAATTTAATTCAGAAAATCTGAAGAATGACTGAAATTTAGCTTTGAAATTGTTTTGATTTTCTCAGAAAATGGAATCAGGGGCAAAAAGGCCATTTTACAAATCTTTGAAAAAATTGGGGTGTTCACAGATGCCCCTCTTTGCTACTAAGCCGGTTGAAAGCCGAGCTTAGTGGCAAAGACAACACTCCAAATTTTGAAAATGCCCCAGTCAGCAGGCCTGAACTGGACGTGGAAGAATTATTTTGAAAATATGGCTTTTCAGGCCTGAAACCTTATCCTGAATGGTTTCGGAGGGATGAAATCCTCGAAAATGATATGATCGAGTAGAGAATGAAGAAATCGTGATGGGACTTTGGATGAAAATCTCAAAAATGATGGAAAATCAGAATTTTGATCCGGTCTCGTGGATGAGACAAGATGCTCTTTTGGAATGATTCAGGTTTAGCCCTTAACCTGGATGGGACGAAAATATATCAAGATGAATTTTGAAAATGAGGAAAGGAATACATGAGAACCTTGATGGGACATTTTGAAAAATGCCTCGTGAAATGAAGCTCAAGTAGGAATCCTATCCTGGATGGATATACAAGGCATGGATTCCTTGATGGGAAGAATTGTGATGGGACTGGAAGAAAACAATCTCGTCAAAACGAGAAATCTCATTGGAACGAGTCTCAGGTTTAACCCAAACCTGCAAGGAAGATACCTCGCGAAGCGAGGTTCCGGGTTAACACTTAACCTGGATAGGAAATCTACCATACGGATTTCTCAAATGGAGAAACCATAATGGGACCTTTGGGACTTAGACGAACAAATCCGAAAGGGGTTTTACGAGAGGAAGAAAGTATAGGATTCCCTAAAGCTTCGAAAAGGGGAAGAAATTGGGCGTCTCATTGTTGAGACTGAAATAACTTTTAAAGTAAATGACCTCTCGTAGATGGTTCAGGTTTGACCCTTATCCTGAGTGGGGACAACCATACGGATTTCTCGAAACCGTGATGGGACAGGAGAGATACTTCAACTGAATGGGGTAACTCTTCCGGAAGATATAAGCAACGCTAGGTTGCATCAAAATGGATATTGAATGTTTATTTTATTTTTGGAACAGCTAGAAAATTCTGCCAATAAGATAAAATTATAGCTGATTCGAATGCTTGGAGATGTGCACGTATGTGCAAAGAGACTCCCTCTTTTACCTAGAGTATTTCCTCCAATGAGGTTAACTCTTCAGTTCTAAGAGTCAAATTCAAAAATTTGCGCTGATGATTTTCTTCAAGGAAGCTATCTATTTCCTTGATATGAGAATAGAAGAAATATTTTTTATTTCATAAAAGCAAGTAAGGAAGAAATATTGATAAAAAAAATTTGCATGAGAAAAGATGACTTTTGGCAACTTTGGCAGTTTCATATCTGGGTGTTTTCCCTACGATGATCTTTTTGCACTCTTTTTGAGTCATTGGGCTTTCTCGGTTTTTTATATCATCCTTCATTTGGATGTCCTGACTTTTCTCTCTTTTTCAGGGAAGGGTACGTCACAAACTCCTTCATCTTGGAGATGTTCCGATCCTTCTTTTCTCAGGGATTATATATGATGACATGGGCTCAAAAGGTCTTTAAATGATAGCTGGAATCAAATATCTTTTAGGGTTTGTCGGTAGGTTCATCACACTCGCCTTCATCTCGACGGTGATCTGAACTTTCCCTGAAAGGATCCGTCACAAACTCCATCATCTTGGAGATGTTTCAAAATCTTCTTTGGCCCTAGGGTCTACTCGCTTAATTCGCCTTCATCTTGACGACAATTGAGAGATCCCTTTTGCGAATATTTGATTGCAACTCTTAAACGAAAATGAGAAGAGATGGGTTGAGTGGATTCTTTTTATAGCTCATGATATTTCCACTGCCTGATTGCCAAAAAGTCATTTTTAAACATGCGTCATAGCCAAGATCAATATCAATTCGCTTCTGGCTTTTCAACATCATTGAAGATTTCTTTTATTGATCATATTGAGGGCGTTTCTTACATCCTTTTGGTTGATCAATCAGGAAAAAAATTGAATTTTACCTCTTTTCGCGGAAAGTTTTACCTTTTTGGAAAGAAATACTAGAGGTAGTCTGAGGAAATTCTCTTCGTACAGTAAGAATATTTAGAATCAACAAATGCTTTTAGAAAATTGGCAAAGTTTTCACGAATTCTTTGTGAAATAATCACTCAATATAGATTTTGATGAGAACTTGAGTTGCAATCTTCGATTTTGGAAATACATGACCAGCAAAAAGCTGGAACTTTTGAAATACATGACCAGTGAAAGCTGGAACCTTTGAAATACATGACCAGCGAAAGCTGGAACCTTTTTCGAAATACATGACAAGCAAAAGCTGGAACCTTCTGGAATACATGACAAATAGACGTTGAGATCTTTTGAAATACCTGTCCAGCGAAAACTGGAACCTTTGAAATACGTGACCAGCGAGAAGCTGAAACCTTTTGAAATACATGACCAGTAAAACTGGAACGTTTAAAATACATGACCAACAATAATGCTGGAACATTTTGGAAATACATGACCAACGAGTGTTGGGTCTTTTGGGAAATACACGAATGGTTATGAAAAACTGGGTTTTAATAAAAAGGTTGAGAATGATTGAAATTGGGAGATTATAACCCGAGGGTTGAGAAAATGGTGAATTTTTTGAAAACATTGTACCCAGAGGTTGGAGAATTGATAATCTTGGGAGATTTGGAGATATGAAGGTTTGGAAATGATAGATTTTGAGAGATTGAAACCCGAAGGTTTGGTAATGAGAGAATGGAGAAATTGCAACCTGAAAGTTTGATTTATGATATAGGTTGATTTTGGGAGCTCGACAATTGTGAGCTGGGATTTTTTGAAATACATGACCAAAAGCTGAGTTCTTGTTTTGGGAATACATGACCAGCAAAGCTGGAACGTTTGAAATGCGTGACCAGCAAAAAGTTGGAACGTTTAAAATACCTGACCAGCAAGAAGCTGGAACGTTTGAAATACATGACCAACGAGTGTTGGATCTTTTTTGAAAATACTTGACCAGCGAAAGCTGGAACATTCGAAATACATGACCAGCGAAATGCTGGAATGTTTGGAATACATGCCCAACGAGTGTTGGATCTTTTGAAATACCTAACCAGAAAAAGCTGGGACGTTTGAAATACATGACCAACGAGAAGCTGGAACGTTTGAAATATATAACCAACGAGTGTTGTATCTGACCAGCAAAAAGCCAGAACGTTTGAAATACCTGACCAGCAAGAAGCTAGAACGTTTGAAATACCTGCCCAACGAGTGTTGGATCTTTTGAAATACCTGACCAGCAGAAGTTGGGGCGTTTGAAATACCTGACCAGCGAGAAGCTGGAATGTTTGAAATACATGACCAACGAGTGTTGGATCCTTTGGAAATACCTGACCAGCAAAAGCTGGAACGTTGGAAATACCTGACCAGCAAGAAGCTGGAACGTTTGAAATACATGCCCAACGAGTGTTGGATCTTTTGAAATACCTGACCAGCAACAGCTGGGACGTTTGAAATACCTGACCAGCGAGAAGTTGGAACGTTTGAAATATATGACCAACAAGTTGTTGGATCTTTTCGGAAATACCTGACCAGTAAAACTGGGACATTTGAAATACCTGACCAGTAAAAACTGGGACGTTTGAAATACCTGACCAGCGAAAACTGGGACGTTTGAAATACATCAGCTTTTGGGAGATTTTAAATCAGAACTTGAATTTAGAAGGAGAAAGGTTTTTTATCAGAAGACTGATTTTAGAAGGTTATCGATGTAAGAACCGGATTTTCCAAATGAACTCAATATATGATTGAAAAGTTTGAGAAGTTACCAGTGCGAGAACTGGGTTTTGAAGATGAGCTAGATTTTCAAAATGAGGTTTTAGAAGATAATTCAGGATTTATCCCCTTATCCTGAACGGGGGAAAATAATAAAAAGGATTACCTCATTGAAAGGAGGCATCAGGTTTATCCCTTATCCTGAAAGGGTACATTTTAAAGGTAAAGGTAGATGAAAATTTTAATAAGATTGACGAAAATTCGTTTAATACTTGACATAAATGAGCAATAGCTTGAAGAAAATTTGCTCAAACCAAAAAGTAAATCAACTGAAATGAAAAGACCACAAGATCAATTGAGGATTAACAAAATTTGAGGAAAAGAGCTTTCGTCTAATCCTGCCTGCATATGATGAAAGAGGATGATTATAGATCAAAATAAAATGCCCCAGTATCATGGAGAAGAATGTAAGAATTGATAGAAGATCATTATTTTATTGAAATGGCCCTTTTGAAGAGTACAAAGGCTTTAGAATGAACATTTCAGGTATAAAACTTCTTCAAATGCAGAGCATTGATGGGATCTGACATCTCCACTCCATCTGCGTTGATTAGATGATACGAATTACGAGGAAGCGCTTCCTTAACCACATAAGGGCCTTCCCAATTGGGTGACCACTTGCCCCGTGGTCGATGCTTGAGATGAGTTGTCGATCTGAGTACCAAGTCGTTAACCCGAAATTTTCTCTCAATGACGGACTTGGCATAGTGTCGAGCTATCTTCTGCCGATAAGCTTGAGCGTGCTCTGCTGCCTTGAGCCTCTTTTCATCCAGTAAATCTAGCTGCACCAATCTCTACTGTTGATACTGATCAAGTGGCAATTCTATAAGAGAAGCAAATTTGAGAGCGGGCTTTTGGACATGGAGAGGCAATACCACTTCAGTTCCGTAAACAAGTTCTGAAGGAGTGGCATTAGTCGGAGTCCGAATGGTGGTCCGATATGCCCAAAGTGCGTCATGGATTTTCTCGTGCCAGTCTCGACCTGTTTTCACAGTCCTTTCCAGAATACGGATCAAGATTTTATTGGTAGCCTCTGCTTGGCCGTTCCCTTGGGGATAATAGGGAGCTGAGAAATGATGGAAAATTCTGAATTTAGAACAAAAAGCCTTCATCCTCTCATTTTTGAAATGGGTTCCATTGTCTGAGACAACATCATGTGGTATGCCAAAGCGGCAAAGAATGTTCTTGTGAATGAAAGAAACCACATGGCGGCCTTCTACTGTGCGTAGAGTAACAGCTTCAACCCATTTCGTGAAATACTCTGTCGCAGCCGGGAAGTATTTGTGGCCGTTGGAAGCAGAAGGGGTAATCGGGCCGACGACGTCAAAAGCCCACATAGAAAATGGCCAAGGAGAAACAACTGATTGTAGATATACGGCCGGAGCATGAATGTAAGGCGCATGTAATTGGCACTTGACGCACTTCTTTACAAATCTATGACAGTCCTGCTGCATGGTATTCCAATAGTACCCTGCTTGAATGATCTGCTTGATGAGAGTCTGATAGCCGACATGGCCACCACAAATCCCTTCATGTGCTTCTTGGATAACTTCCATAGCTTCTTCTTTGTCTAAGCACCTTGAATACTCAGAACTGAACCCACGGCGGTAGAGGACATTGGCAAGAATGAAATATCGGGTAGACATACGTTGAATTGCACTTTGCTCCCTTTTAGGCATTTCTGGTGGAAATTCACCAGTCTCAATGAAATTTTTGATGTTTTGGTACCAAGGCTTCTCCTTATGATCGACCTGGTTTACTTGCATAATTGAATCGAAAGCGGGTTGCTCAAGTCTGCCAACTTCAAAAGAACGACATGATTCATTGCCTTTAAATGATAAAATGGAGCCCAGACTGGCTAAACCGTCAACTATCTGATTATGCTATCTTCTGATATGACTGAGCTGAAATTCTTCGAAGCTGTCCACAAGAGCTAGGACGATCTTCTGATATGGGATCAATTTGGAATCTTTCACTTGCCATTCAGTGTTAACTTGACTGACAACAAGTAGAGAGTCGCCAAAGGCATGCACTCTCTTGACATTGAAATTTTGCAGAATTTTGAGGCCTTGTATTAAAGCTTCATACTCGGCCATGTTATGAGTGCATTGGAAACCAAGCTTGAGAGAATAAGGGATCATTTCTTTTTCTGGAGTGATTAACAGGACTTTGATCCCTATGCCAGACATGTTTTTAGAGCCATCGAAGAACAAGTTCCAAACTGGGAGCTGTTGGATATTACAGATGTGCTCATCGGGAAAATCATCCTCTGCTTTAATTTTTTCAGTCAGGGGGAAATCCGCCAACTGATCTGCGATCGCTTGGCCTTTAATCGACTTTTGAGAAACATACTCTAAGTCATATTGCATTAGGAGGACTTGCCATTTCGCAATTCGTCCAGTAAGAAACGGTTGCTCAAGAATATATCTGAGCGGATTAAGTTTTGACAGAAATTTGATTTCAGAAGCCAGTAAGTAATGTCTTAACTTCTGGCACATCCAAACCAGGGCTAGGCAAGTTTTCGCCATTTGAGAATACTTCTTTTCATAGTCAATGAAAGTTTTGCTCACGTAGTAGATGGCGTGCTCTATTAGGCTGCCTTCTTCATACTGCGCGAGGAATCCACCACAGGCATTCTGATTGACAGAAATGTATAGTAGGAGAGGCTTTCCCAGCTTTGGTGGCTTCAAAACTGGTGGATTAAGGAGATACTGCTTGATGCGCTCAAACGAGAGCTGACATTCTGATCCCCATTCAAATTTAACTCCTTTTCTTAGCAAATGGTTGAAAGGCTCGCATCTTAGGGCCAGATTAGAGATGAATCTGCGAATAGACTGAATACGCCCTTGAAGGCTTCGCAATTCTCTTAGATTAGTTGGAGGCGACATATCAATAATGGCTTTTGCTTTAGCTGGATCCACCTCAATCCCTTTCTTGCTGATAATGAAGCCGAGCAGTTTGCCGGACTCCACTCCAAAAACACATTTCTGAGGGTTAAGTCTCAATTTATAAAGAATAAGTCTTTCAAAAACTTGACCAAGAGCATTGTGAACACCCCAAATTTTTTTAAAATCTTTTAAATATTCCCCTTTTGCCCCTACATTCATTTTTTGAGTAAATGAGTCATTTTAAATCTAAATTCTAGTTCATTTCTCAAGTTTTATTGAAATTAAAATCATTTCATATGTTTAAATTGATTTTGGATCTGGATCCATTGCCCAGATCCAAATCTGAATCTCCTTGTTCAAATTTTAAATTAAAATTATAGAAAATACCAAAAACAGTTTTAAATAGCTCGGACGGTCCATCCGACATCTGTTTGGATCCATCAAATCATATTCTTTGATTCGAGTTCCAAAACTCGAAAATTTTCTCAAAACCTAGGTCCAAACCCACTTTTTGAAGAAATTTCTCCAAAATGGTCTGAAACCCTCAGAAAAATACTCTTTGTAAATATTTCTCAGAAAAATACAAAAATTTAGTATTTAAAACTTTGTTTTCTTTTAAAATTTTAGTTTTCTACAACAAAAATACAAAAAAAAAAATTGGAAAATGCAAAATAGAAAAGAAACAAAAAATTAGTTTTTGAAGAAAACCTTTTTTAGAAAAACCATTCTTTGCAAAATAATCTTTTTGAAAACACCCTTTTTGAAAAATCGGGTTTTTGAGAAAACTTCTTTTTGCAAAAATTTGTTAGGGAACCCCCTATGTGCAAAAAACCTGAAAATGAGGGGGGGTCCCTTTGAAATGTATCTTTTTTTAGGGTTTTGATGAAGACTCTTCGTAGAAGAGGGTTACGGAGGCGCCTCCCCCCCCCTTCCAGAACTTTCTTCCTCTCCACACCATGGCCATGTGCAAACTCCCTCCAACAGCCAATTCTCAACCCCTCATCACCAACGAATCCTCCATCTCCCGTTCATCCCCCCAAACCGCATCCTCCTTCCCTCCCTTTAAGAGAAGCCCGCAAGGGATTTCCAATGGACCGCTCCTTCACCCCCGCACCCTCTTCTTCACGCAACATCTGTTTTCACCCTGCCATTGCCTCATCTTTCTCCTTCACGATCCATCTTCGACCCCTCCATCCTCTTCTTCTTGATGGGTCTCCTATCTCTCCACCTCAAACCATTGAGCTTCTCTAGTGAATCCATGATCGACTCCCCATCTTCTTGAAGACATCGACATTTTCTCTAAGGGATTCATCATCGTGGGTTATAATAGCAGAAGACTTCTACAGCAGAGAAGAGGAACTCAGCTCCCTCCTTCAAAGCTCTAAGCAACCCAGTAAGTACCTCTTTCACTAAATATCCCTTCATAGTGTTGCAAATTTTTTTCTTTTCTTTTCTTTCTTTTTTTTGCTTCATCATTTGGTTTGTCCCTCTGATTTTACCCTGTTAAAGCACCATAGGTGGTATTAGATTGCTTGTGCAATCTCAACCCATCTCCGTGCAACAACAATGGAATAAATTAATTCCAACATCTTTGTTTTTTTTTTATTCTGTTGTTATCGTCCCTTCTTTTAAGTGTTGGATGTTGACAGAGTGGTATATTGTAACTCCAGTTTACATCCTATTTTATTTTATTTTATTTTTTATCTCATTGCAATTCCTGCGTTACATTCCACTCTTAATTTCACTTCGATAGTTAGATCTGTCGTATTTTTTTTTTTTTTATTTACCTCTTCCATGTAGTTTACATCTTTTCTGTTTGATCTTCCCCTTTTTTTTTTCTTTTTTTTCTTTCTTCTTTTTTCCTCTCTTTTCTCAATAGCTTCTGGACACATCATGTATGTATATCAGATGCATCTGATCATCCCATCTCTTGCTGTTGTATGTCATGTTTTTATAAGTATATGCGTAAGACTTTGTTCCATTCGATTCATTGAATCCCATTCAACGTGAATAACGGATCTGCTAAGACTAATTCGTCATATGAATCCACCTATATGACACTGTTTGTTGTGTGATTGATTCACGCCAAAATTTTTTAATATGTTTCAGCTCAGTGGGATCAAATTATCAGCATATCTGTTATTTGGTTGTTTAATGTAATATCCCTCTGATTGCTGAAATCAAACATATAGTTGTTCAGCATAATGGGTGTCCTCATTTATGCATTATATGATGGGTCATGTTCTTATGCATAATTTTAGGCAATCAGAATGCATTCTGACTAATTGTAAATAGATTTTTGTGGAATCATCTATTTTGTTCTTTAGGCAGGAAATAATGCAAATATCGATGGAGTTCAACAAGGATATTTCCTGAGATTTACAAAGGTTTTTGAGACCGTTAACATGCTTCATGTTAAAAAAAAAAAAAAAAAGGGGAATATCCTACAAGTGATAAATCGTGGGTTTTGCTAACAACATGAATCCCAAGAGGATATTCAAGGTGTTTTTCAGGTAGAGCCACCCTTCAGCAGAAGATTGTGGCGATAACAGAAATTCCGCAGGGAGTGGTTTATAAGGCTCAGTCAAGTTAAGGCCTCGACTCTTCCATTGGTGAGATTATCCAAGAAACACCCGATTATGCCTCAGCATCAATTGCCATAATAATCACCTAATCACATTAGATGCCTTTCACTTCTTCAAGTGAAATCTGGTATTCGATCTTAACTTCCCCTTTTGAATTTACATAGTTTTCGTTTTCTTCTTCTTTTTTAATACTTATATTTTACTGAAATTCTTTATTCAGGTTGTGTTAAAATCTTGTGCTTTGTCTATATTTATTAAAACTTCGTTGTATATTTATCACAGAATATATGCCATAAAAAAAAATCTTCATCTGACAGATACATTATCTTCACTCGATTCCCTGTACCTGTATTTTCTTCACTATTACCTTCAGCATCAACTCATCTGAAGAGGTTTCATTGGTAAATCTTGAAGCTCTATTTTAACCCCATCTCCGGTGTCTTTTTGACTTTGTCAAATAGGTCGATGATAATGCGTGTCAAATGTAGTTAGATTTCCTATAACCTCAACCACTGGCATGCTTCCATGAATGGTGATCTATAAATTTCAGTTTTAAATTTATCTCTCTCCCTTATCTTTCTAAAATTCCTCAACCCATCATGTATCTCCATTGTATATGGATCCACCATTTTTTTTACCATTGACCAACACTTGATTATAATTCCATGAAGAGATTTTGATGGTCCCTCTGGAGTAATTGCATAGAATGGATTGTTAATTTGTTGAGCTGGATTTCACAGCTAGGTCCATGATCCTGGCATTTGATCTACAGAAGTCGATATCAAGGTGATAACAGAGTTGGAAGAAATGCTGAATTTTCATGTCAAAAGTCACGGATCATCAGGAAATCCGTGACTAATATAATACAATCATAGTAGCTCATATACATACCTGTTATCTGCCACACAACGTCTACAGTTCCCCACGCATTACCAGCAGATTGCACAGAATTTCACCATATGTGTAAATATTTATGTTCCCTGTGTCCTCCTGTACACTCCCCCTTACATTTTCGTGTACTTACAGTAATACTTTCGGGTCTCATCAACACCTTGGCATGTCTTCTCCCTGTACAACATCCACATGCCAAACATACTGTCCACTCTTCACTATGACCTTAACCACTGCAAACATCATTTCACCTTCATACCTGTTAGTCATCACGAATTGCACCTTGCTACAATACTATTAGTAGCAATACCGTTGTGGCTTCTTAGGGCCTACAACAATACAAGAAGGAAAACCACTGTCACAAGCCATGTAAAACACTGCTGCACATGCCACCTTAACCACTATTACGAAATGCACCTGTTGCACATCACTTCTTTCATCTTTTCACCTATCTCACTGCTACATGTTCACGTTACATTCACTCCAAACATTTGTTGCAATAACGCATCAGTTACATGCCTGTTCATTCACCATCCCACATGGCTATAGCATCCCATCACAACCTCTGTTTTCCCTCGTCCAGTATCCCCTGATTGTTGCAAATACAGCAGCTTCCATCACATGGCACTGTGCTGCCTCCTTACACTTTCACCCTCCCCTCAATGTCACTTTACTGTAGGTATCTCATCCAACACATGGCATCTCCTTTCACCTGTTCCATCATCACTCACAGTACTTAACCCCACTTTCACTATTGGCATCTATGCCCAACCACCATTGTGTCCTGTTAGTATTCAGTGAACAGTCACCTTAGTACTTTGTTAACACTTGCTGAAAATTATCCTGCAAAGGTATGTTGTTCACTGATTATAAATCCAAAACTGTATCATTTTTTTGCTATAATTCATGCAGCACCCACTGCTGTATCTTCTTGTTGCATCTACCAGATTATCTCTCATCCACCTACTTTAAATGTATGTCATATGTAATATGCTTACATATATACATATGTATATGAATATATATATATATATATGTATATATATATATATATGTATACACGTACATATATGTATATATTCATAGGTATATATATATATATACATAGGTGTTCTTCATCCTTTCCATCATTTATATCTTAGTATATGAATATTTTCCTAGATATCCATGTGATATATGCCATTATTCTTCTAATTTTCATATTAACCCAAGTGTTTCGCAGGAAATATGCGGATAAAGTCATTATTTGGAGTTATAAATTCAATTTTATTCATTGTAATAGCTAGATTTGAATGAAAATTTACATTTCCTATCTTAGATAGAATGGATGAGCATTGAGAAAACCATGAATTGCTTGTTTTCATGCATTTTGCCTTCATTTCTCAAAAAATCTCACAAATGGCAACACGAATGGCACGTGCACCATTTCGTAAGAGGTAAATTAACCCTAAGTTGATGATTTACATCAACGGCCATAGTCGGGATGTAAACAAGACTTAGGATTTTTATCTTTTATAAAATAACACTGGGTCCACAATGGATCCTTTTTCAAAAATCATCATATTTTTAAATACTTCATCTTTTATCAGAGTTTAATTTAAAATTAATTTAATATATATACCAATGGCCATAGTCAGGGTATATTGAGAATTAATTTCATTTTAAACTCTATAAAAGCACAAAATATGTTTCATTCTTCACTTGAATTTAAATATAGATTATTATATAATACATTCAATGACCATAGTCAAGGATGTATTATATCTTCAATCTTGTTTTAATTCATTTAAAGAATGGAATGGCCTTCCAAAAATCCAATTTGAAATTCTTCAAATTCATTCATCATTTAGGATAAAATTACATCATACTTTCAAAAATTCATTTTTCAAAAACTCCAAGTAAATGTAAATATCTTCCTCAATCTATCTCCTTATCAAATCCGATTTATCCTTTCATTTGTCAAAATTCTATTTTTAAATCTCAAAGTTCAATTTAACTTTGAGATTTCATATTCAGATTCAAATCAGATTTCAAAAATCAAATTTGACTTTGACATTCCAAAATTCATTCAAAATTCCAAACCAATCTCTAAATTCAATTTAACTTTGAGATTCTTGATTCATCTTCTAAATTTCAAATCCAAGGTCTAATTTGACTTCGAAATTCATTTGTATATTCAAAGATTCAATTTCTAAAATTCATTTTTCAAATTCAACTTAAACTTGGAAGTTCTTGATTCATCTTCTGAAATTTGACTTCAAATCCATTTTTAGGATCCAAGATTCAACACTCATATTGGATCTCAGACTTCAGATCCAATTCCTCTTTAGGATCCAGAGTCCAATTCCACTTTTGGATCTCAGACTTCAGATCCAATTCTCCTTTAGGATCCAAACTCCAATTTCACATTTGGATCTTAGACTTCTGATCCAAATCCATCTTAGGATCCAGAACCCAATTTCAGATTTCAGATTTTAAATCCATCTTTAGATCCAATTCCATTCCCAATTTTAGACTTCAAATCCAATTCTACTTTCAGATCTCATCCATTCTTAAATACCATTTGATTATCTCAGATCCATTCCAAACTTAAAAATCCAAATTTGATTCCATCTCAAGTATTCATTTCCTTTCCTAAATTCAAATTCAAATTCAAAGTCCATTTCTGACTTTGAAACTTCATTTCCTTTCATTTCAAAGCTTCAAGTCATTCTTTCTCATTTATCCTTCCAAATCCTAATTTACTTCAGAAACTTAGAACTCCTCTGATCTATCTCAAGTTCTAAGTTAAATTAAATCATTTCTTCACTCCTTTACCAAGTTCATCTTCAAAATACTTGGAAATTTCTAAATCAATTTTTCAAAAAGAGCATACATCCTCGCATTGCACAAGCATGATTCTTTGTGCATTTTAGAGTTAGAATAAATTCTTAGATTATATTTAGGCAAAGCAAAAAGGCATAGATTCGATCCTTGGTTCGATTACCCCTGGTAAAGGCGCCAGGAACGGTCGAACCTCGTACCGACGAGCGAATCCCGTCTCTCCTTTTCCCGCAAATTTTCAAAACGGAGGCGAGTTATTTGCTAAATATTTTTCAAATCAAGGTCAAGTGAAAACCCGCAAAATAGTTCCTCTTCTCTCTTTCTTTCTTTCTTTTCTCTTCTCTCTTTTTTTCTTTTCTCGCTTTTATTCTTCTCCCTTCAAAAAGGAGGAAAATAGAGGTTAGAAAAGGAAAAGAGAAGGAAGAAAGAGAAACCATAAAGAGAGGAAAATTTTTGCGATGATCATAGTTTTGGCGACCGTGATGGGACCCATCTTCGTCCGGTTGAATTTATGCCTTTGCTTTGCTTAAATATTTTCTAAAGTCTTTATTCTTCTATGTCAGCTACATTTTCATGCAAACCTTAGGAGCCTAGATTTTGTCCTAAGCTGACATCATTGCATATAGGATCTAAGTATGGTTTGGTAGGACCATATTGAGGAGATTATATCCATGTTCACATTAGACTTAGGTTTTAAATACAACTCTCCTTAATTTTAAGGATTGAATGCAGACAATGTATGCAAGTGTATGCTTCTTTTCATTTAAATCTATCTCTTTAGGACTTGCATTAGAGCCTTTTGATCTTATCGCATGTTGATCATATTTTGAAAACATCCCTACCTATATTTGTCCTGGTCTTCACGTTGCTGGGCTGTCTCACTGAACCATAGTTCGGGAGAGAGCCTCACAACTGGACCGCTTATTTGGGTTCGCGCCCCCCTACCACGTACCTAAGGGCCATAGTCCGAGGTATATCGGTGGGTGCTCAAGGATGTTGGGAAGCCCTTACCTTAGAATCGAAGAGATATCTTATATGCCACGTACTTCGAGCTTCGGCTTGAGTATATCGGCATACCTTGATTGGAATCAGATGATATAAATCTTAGAGTTAGGATTAAGGTCCTATCAGCCATTTCAAATATTGCATATAGAGTCAACTTTAGGGAATGTTGTTTGTGTATCCTTGCTTATATATCTGTGATTGTATGATATTTTATATATATATCTTCCTTATATTTTCCAAAACCCTGGGTATATATTTCAAAATTTCCTCTTTGTTTTTAAAACCCAGGTGTATTATTCTTTCTCTCCTTCTTCTTCCTTTAAAATTCTTCCAAATTCTTTTGATCCTGCCTGTAAGTTCTTAAAATTTTAAATCTTTACCATTCATTTATTCTCTTATGATTTTATATTCTTGTTTATATTTTCATAAAAATCTCTTTTCGTCAAGAGATATCCTTTTCAAAATAATATTTTCTTTTTCATATTTTTAGTTGGTTACTCTCCCTCGTAGAGTAAACAGCGCAATTGTCACAAATTTTGTGGTGACTCGATCCCTAGTAATGGGATACAATTGTTTAGATTTCAACCTAAATCCTCCCTCTTGTCAAAATTTTTCCAAAAAAGTTTCTCTGGTCTAAAAACCTCCTCTTTCCTCTACAGAGAGATCACAGATATCCGAAAATGGTCACGACGAGAGGGGGAAAAGAAACAGTTCCTCAACTCAGCGATAGTGAGGCGGAAGAGATAAGCTCTCCTAAATCAGTCAAGGGACAAAGTCAGAACAAGAAGGATGACATCGACCCCGCTATGTATGACATGTTCCAAAAGATGATGGCAAGGATGATGTCAGAGCAAGCCGATGCTAAGCTGAAAGAGACTGCTCCTAAAAGCAAGCTGAGGAAGAAGCCTGTAAAGAAGCAAGTCAGAATCATCAGAAAGAAGGTGCAGCCAGACACTGCTTCTGAGGAATCAGAGTCAGTCGAGGAAGAGTCAGAAGAGGAAGAGCAGATTCTCTACAAGCAGAATCCTCCGAGACAGTCTGTAAAGATAGTTGCGGAAGAGCCCGAATCTGTCAACAAGCCCAAGTCTGGGGCTCGAGCAGAGGACCTGATGAGTAAACAGATGAAGGAGATGAATCGAGCGATTAAGGACATTCAAGCCAAGGGTAAGGGCAAGCAGACCTACACTGGCGAAGATTTTTACGATGGTCTAGATGGGGACGATAACCTAGAGAATCTTCCTCGCAAGTTTCTCAAATTTGATGGGACTGGCAACCCTAAAGCCCACTTGGCCACATTTTATGCAGAGTGCAGTCGTTTCAGGAAAGATAACAGGGCTTTGTTCATCTGTTTTCCCCGCAGTTTGGAGGGTGTAGCAGCCAGATGGTATGCCGATCATGTGAATCCTATCAAACTACGAGAGTTTGATAAGGTAGTAAATCTGTTCATCGAGCGCTTCTTATTCAACACAGAAGCCTCACCTACATTAAATCATCTTTACAACCTGAAGCAAGGAGAGAATGAAAGGGCAGGTGATTTCATTCACAGGTGGAGAAGCACCTGTAACAAGATGAAGGTACCCATTCCAGAGGAGCATGCACTGCAGGTGATCCTCAACAATTTCTCTCAGCCCATAAGGAGCCTCATCGCCACCTCCCCGGCGAAATCCTTCATCAAGTTGATTGAGCGGGCTGAATGGCTCGAAGCAGGAATAGAAAGCGGACTTTACGAGGGCACGCCTCTGGTCAAGAATGTTCAAGACCAGAAGAAGAAGGCGCAATTTGCTCATTCAGTTTTTACCTTCTGCAATAATCTTGGCAGCAGCAGCAAGGGAAACAAGAACAACAGTGGCAGTGGTCCGAGAGTAGATCAGGGCAAGGAGCAGAAGGAGAGATTTTATAAGAACAATGACAAGCCGCCTCAGCAAAAGGGTGATCTTCAAGAAAATCCCAAATACATCAAGTGGGAGAAAGATCGAGTCTTCACTCCATTATCTGAGAGTTTAGAAGTGATTATGAATTACCTTTTGAAGCACGGGATGATCAAACTCCCTAAGATCGCAGATCCTCCCGTAATGTTGGAAAAATTCAAGGACCAATTCTGCAAGTACCACAGGGCAACGGGGCATGATACAGAGCACTGCTTCGTCCTCAAGCACATGATACAAGACTGCATTGACAGAAGTGAGCTGATAGAGGATGAGGAAGAAAAGCAGCCAGCAGTCCTGACAGAACCATTTCCGGACCACTCGAAGAATTAATAAAGCCAAAGTTTTGTTTGCTTTCGTCTCTTTTTTTTTGTCAGTTGTCTTGTAGGGGTTAGTCAGCCCAGTCTTCTATGAGTCTTTTCCTTTTCAAGTTCTTGTAAATATTCGGTTGTTATCAAAATTTTGCTTATCAAATGAAATGTCAATTTCCTTTATATCTTTTATAGTGCTTCTTTTTCCTTTGCCATATTGGGGCATTTTAATTCCCGTTCTTTTCAGAATGCGGGGCAATCCTGACATCATTCACGAGAGAAATGATATTACCTATGAGGGCTTTTTCAAAAATCATGAAATTTTAAAAATCTTCGTTATGACCAAGAAGTTCAAACATTCCTTGGTCTAACCTTTGACAAAAAATCAACCCTCGCGTTGATCATGTCTTCAAAAATAAGTTTTTCAAACCATTATATTGAAAGATCAACCCTTGTGTTGGTCTTATCTTCCAAAATGAGTTTTAAACTTTTATATTCAAAGATCAATCCTTGTGTTGATCTTATCTTTCAAAATGGATTTTAAATCTTTATATTCAAAGATCAACCTTTGTGTTGGTCTTATCTTTCAAAATGGATTTCAAATCTTTATAGATCAACCCTTATCTTTCAAAGCGGATTTCAAAAACCTTTACATTCAAAGATCAATCCTTGTATTGCTCTTATCTTCCAAAATGGATTTCAAATCTTTTTATTCAAAGATCAACCCTTGCATTGGTCTTATCCTCCAAAATTGATCTCAAAACTTTTCAAAGATCAACCCTGGCGTTGTTCTTATGGGTTATAAATCATCATATTCAAAGATCAACCCTGGCGTTGTTCTTATGGGTTATAAATCATCATATTCAAAGATCAATCATTGCATTGGTCTTATCTTCCAAAAATGGGTTTTAAATCATTATATTCAAAGATCAACCCCTGTGTTGGTCTTATCTCCCAAGATTGGTTTCTAAAAATATTATATTCAAAGATCAACCCTTGTATTGATCTTATTATCAATTTCGAACTGTCATTTTTAGAAATCAGATCCAATGTTGATCTTCTTCTTCAAAATTAGGTATTCAAAACCATTGCCTTCGAAAATTCACCCTCATGATGATCTCTCATGTTTGATTTAAAGGATCAAATCTCGCGCTGATCATTCTTCTTGTGGTGGATTGTTCTTCCCCCAAAATGATTTCTCACTTATCTTTTAAATAAACATTTTTCTTCCAAGATCCCATATGCAGGCAGAATCAGAAAAAACTCTTTTTTTTCTCAAAACTTATAAATCTTCAGTTAATTTTGGTATCTTTATCTGTTTCATTCATTTTATTCATATTTTATCAAGTTTACATCAATTTTACAAAGTTTTATCAATATTTCCTCAAATTCCATTAAATTTTATCAATACTTTATTTCCCTTTCAGGTTAAGGGATAAACCTGATGCCTCTTTCCCATGAGGTATTTCCTTTATTCTTTCCCACCCTTTCAGGTTAAGGGAAAAACCTGACCCTCGTTGTCCGAGGTGTTCCCGCTCAGGTTAAGGGATAAACCTGACCCTCGTTGTCCGAGGTATTCCCATTCAGGATAAGGGAAAATCCTGAAACCCCTCGTGGGAGCAATAACGCTACCTACAAGGATTCTTTTGTAAATACAAGTTTTGTCAACCTTTATTGATTTTATAAATTTATATCAATTTCTCTTCACCTTCATAAATTCTATTCAGGATAAGGGAAAATCCTGAGACCCCTCGTAGGAGCAATAACGCTACCTATGAGGATTCTTTTTGTAAATATAAGTCTTGTCAATCTTTGTTAAATTTTCTAGATTTATATCAATTTTCCTTCATTTAATTTTTCTTAAATTCTATTCTTTTTCCCATTCAGGATAAGGGAGAATCTTGAGACCCATCGTAGGAGCAGTAATGTTACCTACGAGAATTTTTTTGTAAACACAAGTTTTCTTCATTGATTTTCTAAATTTATATCAATGTCTCTTTATCTTAATTTCCTTAAAATTCTTTTTCCCATTCAGGATAAGGGATAATCCTGAAACCCCTCTTAGGAGCAATAACGCTACCTATGAGGATTCTTTTGTAAATACAAGTTTTTCCAATCTTTATTGATTTTCTAGATTTATATCAAATTGCCTTCACTAAATTTTCTTAAATTCTATTCTTTTTCCCATTCAGGATAAGGGATAATCCTGAGACCTCTCGTAGGGGCAACAATGCTACCTATGAGAATTCTTTTTGCAAATACAAGTTTTATCAATCTTTATTGATTTCTAAATTTATATCAATTTCTCTTCAAATTCTACCCTTTTTCCCATTCAGGATAAGGGATAATCCTGAGATCACTCATAGGGGCAACCATGCTACCTGTGAGAATTCTTTTCACAAAAATAAATCAATTTCCTCAAATGTTCTACATTTTCTTCAAAGTTCTATATCCTTTTTTCTTCTTCTCAAAGTTTATTCTTTCTATATTTCCCGTTCAGAATAAAGGGTTTAAATCCTGAAAATTGGACCGCATACCTGGTCCACCTAAATCATAGATCATAAATTCTAAATCTTGTCATATCCCTTCTAAATTCAAGTCTCAAGTTATCTCTTCACTAAATCCTCTTTCCCTTTCAGGTTAAGGGATAAACCTGAATCATTTTATTCTAAATTCTCCATAAATGTCTATTCTATTTCCCCTTCAGGTTAAGGGATAAACCTGAATCATTCTTTTCCTAAATTTCTCATCAAATGTCTATTCCATTTCCCCTTCAGGGTAAGGGATAAACCTGAATCATTCTTTTCCAAAATTTCTTATCAAATGTATATTTCATTTCCCCTTCAAGATAAGGGATAATCCTGAAAACCCGACCTTTCTTCTTGCTTCGATCTCTAAATATCTTAAATAGGCCAATCTCCTTCCCGACTCTCAGTTGGAAAACCTAGTGTTCGCACTGGTTATTTTGCTAAATTTTCAAATCTAAAGATCAAGTTCAGTCCTCGTGCTGTTTGTTCCTCAGAAAGTCTCAATCTTAGATCAAATCATTAAATCAAAGGTCGTTAAATGAAATGTCCCAGTTACTTCGTTGGTCGTTAAATGATTAAAATGAAATGACCCAGCTACTTCGCTAGTCGTTAAATGATTAAATGAAATGTCCCAGCTACTTCGTTGGTCGTTAAATGATTAAATGAAATGTCCCAGCTACTTCACTGGTCGTTAAATGCTAAAATGAAATGTCCCAGCTACTTCGTTGGTCGTTAAATGATTAAATGAAATGTCTCAGCTACTTCGCTGGTCGTTAAATGATTAAATGAAATGTCCCAGCTACTTCGCTGGTCGTTAAATGATTAAATGAAATGTCCCAGCTACTTCGCTGGTCGTTAAATGATTAAATGAAATGTCCCAGCTACTTCGCTGGTCGTTAAATGAAATGTCCCAGCTACTTCGCTGATCGCTAAATGAAATGTCCCAGCTACTTCACTCGTCGCTAAATGAAATGTCCCAGCTACTTCGCTGGTCGCTAAATGAAATGTCCCAGCTACTTCGCTGGTCGCTAAATAAAATGTTCCAGCTACTTCGCTGGTCGCTAAATGAAATGTTCCAACTCCTTCGTTGGTCGTTAAATGAAAGGTCCCAGATTTTTCTGGTCATTAAATGAAATGTCCCAGCTACTTCGCTGGTCATTAAATGAAATGTCCCAGCTACTTCCCTGGTCGTTAAATGAAAGGTTCCAGCTCCTTCACTGGTTGTTAAATGAAAGGTTCCAATTTTACTGATCAGAATGTCCAAAATCATAAATTGCAACTAAAGGTCGCATCAAAATCTATATTGAGTAAATATTTCACATAGAAGTCATGAAAACTTTGCCAATTTGCTAAAATTATTTGTTGATTCCAAATAAATCTTATTGCACAAAAGAACTACCTCTGATTACCTCTAGTATTCTTTCAAAAAAGGTGAAACTTTTTGCGAGAAAGAGGTAAAATTCAAATCTTTTCCTGTTGATCAACCAAAAGGATGAGAAAAATATCCTCGGTATGATTGGTGAAAGAAATATTTGATGACGTTGAAAAGCCGAAAGCGAATTGATATTGATCATAGCTATGGCGCGTGTTTAAAGACGATTTTCTGGCAATTAGGCAGTGGAAATATCCTGAGCCATAAAAGAATCCACTCAATCCATATCCTCTCATTTTAAAGTTGTAATCAAATATCTGCAAAAGGGATCTCTCAATTGTCGTCAAGATGAAGGCAAATTAAGCAAGTAGACCCCCGGGGCCAAAGAAGATTTGGATCATCTACCGAGATGAAGGAGTTTATGAAGGATCCTTCCAGGGAAAGTTCAGATCACCATCAAGATGAAGGCGAGTGTGATGGACCTACCGACAAACCCTAAATGATATTTGATTTCAACTATCGTCTAAAGACCTTTGAGCCAATATCATGTATAATCCTTGAGAAAAAGAATGATTGGAGCATCTCCGAGATGAAGGAGTTTGTGACGTACCCTTCCCTGAAAAAGAGAGAAAAGTCAGGACATCTCCAAAATGAAGGATGATGTAAAAAGCCCGAAAAGCCCAATGACTCAAAAAAGAGTGCAAAAAGATCATCACGGGAAGACACCCAGATATCAAACTGCCGAAATTGCCAGAAGTCATCTTTTCTCATGCAAAATTCTTTTGTCAATGTATTTTCACTACTTGTTTTTATGAAATTAAGAATATTTCTTCTCTTCTCATATCAGGGAAATGGATAGCCTCCTTGAAGAAAATCATCAGCGCTAAAATTTTGAATTTGACTCTTAAAGACCGAGAAGTTAACCTCGTTGGAGGAAATACTCTAGGTAAAAGAGGGAATATCTTTGCACACATATGCACAGTTTCAAGCATTGAAGTCAACTATAAATTTATCTTATTGGCAAAATTTTCTAGATATTCTCAGAATGAAATAAGTAGTCAATATCCATTTTGATGCAACCTAGCGTTGTTTATATCTTCCAGAAGAGTTACCCCATTCAGTTGAAGTATCTCTCCTATCCCATCACGGTTTCGAGAAATCCGTATGGTTGTTCCCACTTGGGTTAAGGGTCAAAACCTGTACTTTCTGCGAGAGGTCATTAAATTCAAAAGTTGGTTTCAGTCTCAGCAATGAGACGCCCAAGCTCATCCCTTTTTCAAAACTTTAGGGAACCCCATTTCCTTCCTCCTCTCACAAACCCCTTTCGGATTTTTTCGTCCAAACTCCGAAGGTCTCATCATGGTCTCTTCGCTCGAGATTCCATATGGTCGTCCCCTTTAGGTTGTGGTTAAACCTGAATCTCGTTCCAAACGAGTTTCCCTCGTTTTGACGAGGTGTTTTCCTCCAGTCCCATCATGGTTCCTCTTATCGAGGAATCCATGCTTTGTATATCCATCATAAAATCCTACTTGAGCTTCATCTCGTGAAACATTTGCCAAAATGTCCCATCAATGTCCTCACATATTCCTTTCCCCATTCAGATTATCTTGATATATCTCTGTCCCATCCAGGTTAAGGGCTAAACCTGAGTCACTCAAAAAGCTGATCTTGTCTCACCCATGAGACTAGATCGAAACTCCTATCATTTCGGGATCATCACCCAAAGTCCCATCACGATTTCCTCATTTTCTACTCAGTCGTATCACTTTCGAGGACTTCGTCTTCCAAAAGCCATTCAAGGATAGAGTTTTAAATCTGAAAAACCATGTCTTTTAAATCAAATTCTTCCACACCCAGTTCAGATCTGCTGACTGGGACATTTTCAAAATTTGGAGTGTTATCTTTGCCACTAAGCTCGGCTTTCAACCGGCTTAGTAGCAAAGAGGGGCATCAAACTTATAAAGAATAAGTCTTTCAAAAACTTGACCAAGAGCATCAAGGTGATCCTCTTCTTCCTTAGACTTGACCAGAATGTCGTCCACATATGCATCCATATTCTTGTGCATTTGATCGTGGAAAATGACGGTCATTGCCCTTTGATAGGTTGCTCCGTCATTTTTGAGCCCAAATGGCATGACTGTGTAGCAAAAGGTTCCCCATGGGGTAGTAAATGAAGTTTTGGACTGATCACGAACGGCCAGCTTGATCTGATTATAACCTGAATATCCATCCATGAAAGAAAACATGGCATGACCTGCTGTGCTATCGATCAAGAGGTCAATATTAGGAAGTGGATAATCATCTTTCGGGGTAGCCTTATTGAGATCCCTGAAATCAATGCAGATCCGAACTTTTCCGTTCTTTTTAGGGACTGCTACGATATTTGCCAACCAATCTGGATAATCAATGGCCCGGATGAAGCCTGCTTTTAACAAATCTTCAAGTCCTTCCTTGACTTGCTGCTCAATTCGAGGGTCTAACTTCCTCAATTTCTGCTTGATTGGTCTGGCTTCTGGTTTCAACTTGAGTCGATGCTCAACCAGCTTGATATCCAATCCTGACATATCTTCATAAGTCCAGGCAAATGCTTCCTGATACTTTTCGAGGAATTGGATGAGTTTAGCTTTTTCAATTTCGCTTAGACTCGACCCAATTTTTAGAATTTTCGGATCATCTTCTTACCCAATGTTGATATCTTCAGTTGGATCTTGAACCAAAGATGATGGTTCATCCTGCTTCTGAATGTGAGCAAATTCTGGCAGTTCCTGAATGGTGGAATCAAACTCGGTCGGCTCTTCAGTCTGCTCTGCTGCCTGACTGACTTCTGCTCTGTCTTTCATCTCAGGAAACCTTGCCAATTTTAGATACTTGGGATTGATAACAAATCTTGTCATTGATTCAGGAGTTAATAGTCCTGAAAATGTAAGAAAGGTTGTTTAAGAGAAAGTACGAGCCAAATCAAATTTTTGTATAAAGCAAAGGGAAATGTCATAGACAAAGAAGAAATGATAGATGCCCGAATATGAGGAAAAAGATTAATCTTTCATTGATCGAAGCAAAGTATTTACAAGACACTGACAAAAAGATGAAACTGTATTGTCCCTACAAGATTTAAACAAAAGATAAAAAAAGAAAACAGGAAAACTAAGGCATCATCTCTTCATTGGCTTCCTCTGACAAAAACTTTCTTTTTGCTGAAATCCTGGCCAGTGAATCCCAACCCTGAACTGTCTGCATGCCGAACTGGAATTATGGGCTCTATCATGTCGTCTTCATCTTTCCCCATGCCTCGGAATGGTTGATATCCATGTTTGACCAACAGATCGAATCCCTTTCTTGCTTTAGAAAACTGAGGAAATAAGGGATGATCTTTGAAGGAGGTGTAATTAATGCGTCCTCCTAGCTTGAAGAAACAAGGTCCCTGCCATTGGACCGTAGCTGTGACATTCTCTTTATCCATGACATCTTTTAATTTCAGCATCTCTAGGCTATCGCTAAGATTGATTTCATTCGCTTCTCGGATGCTTGGAATATCAGCTGTGAATGTTGGACGAGGAATCATAGGCTGTGGCAGCCTTTCTTCAGGGTCTTCGCCCAAAACGGTAGTGATCATTCCACCTTTGGACCACTTGATGCATTGGTGGAGAGTTGATGGAACGACATTGGCATTGTGGATCCATGTTTGTCCCAACAACAAGTTGTAAGTTGACGGCACATTGACGACATGGAATAAGACGGTATGCACTGAGTAATTAATGAAGATTTCTAAGAAGATCTTGCCCTTGGCAGTCTGCCCGTGATTGTCAAAACCGTAGATGGTAATAGGATTAGGCACATATTCTTCATCTTTCAATCCCAGTGCTTTCGCTGTCATCTCTGGGCAAATATTGAGGCTGCTGCCTCCATCAACGAGCACATGCGGGACAGTCATGCCCCGGGTCCTGACTACGATATATAATGCATTGTTGTGAAATGAATGAGGCTTTGGCAAGTCCTCATCAGAGAAAGTAATAGGCACATTTGTCATTGCCTGATTCACAATCTGCGCCATGTCTTCGGGTGTGGTGTTCGGCTTCACCTTGATTTTTCTTAATAGATCATCCAACTTTTCCTGATGCTTGGGAGAATCATGAGTTAATTCGAAGATGGAAATGTTGGAGAGTGCCGTAATTGGCTTCTGGAAATCATCGGCCCGTTCCTCTGCTGCTTTAGAGGTTTCTGCCTTTTCTGTGCAGGCTTCTTTCTTAAGAAAGCTCTTTGGGAAGATTGGAATTCTTTCATCCTTGACGGGTACACTTACTTGGTCAAGAAGTGAGAAGATATCCATTTTCTGAGACATAGGCTGATCCTGATGTAGAACCATTACTTGATGCTGGAGTTTTAGCTCTTCACTAGAGCACGGATGTATATGGCTTTGCGGAAGGAATGAATGTTCTGAGATGGTTGATGCTGAATGCTTTAGAAATGGAGCAGATAAAATTTTCATTTTGCCCTCCTCTTCATCTTCTACGAGGATGCTTTTATCGATACAGTCATGGACCAAATGCTTCAAGACGAAGCAGTGTTTTGTATCATGTCCCATGGCTCTATGGAATTTGCAGTATTGCTCTCTGTACTTCCCCATGAATACTGGAGGGTTTGCAATTTTGGGCAACTTCACCATCCCATGGGATAGCAGGTATTCCAGCACTTTCTCCAGAGGCTGGTCCAAAGGAGTGAATTTCCTATCCTTGCTCCAATTGATGTGTTTAGGTTTTTCTTGAAAGTCCCCTTTTTGTTGAGGACCGGTTGGGAGAGATTTGTCATTGCTCTTGAAGAATTTCCCCTTTCTTCCCCTATTCTGCTCAGGTTTCGACCCGCTGCCACTGTCATTTCTGTTGCTACTGCCCTGATTATCTTCGGGAACATCAGCTGAGTAGGTAAAATTGGCCTTTTTCTTTGGGTCCAGGATGTTCTTGGCCGAAGAAACACCTTCATACATCCCATTCTTTACCCCCATTTCGAGCCATTCTGCTCGCTCTGTTAGTTCGATGAAGGATTTGGAGGGATATGGGAAAAGGAGACGTTTTAGAGGCTGACAAAATTGTTGAGGATGACCTGGAGGGCATGTTCCTCAGAAATGGGATTCCTCATCTTGTTACAAATGCTTCTCCATTTATGGATGAAATCCCTAGCCTTCTCATTGGGCTCCTGTTTGAGGTTGCACAAGTGGTTTAGGGTAGGCAGAGCCTCCGTGTTGAACAAGAAGCGTTCAACAAACATATTAACAACTTTGTCGAAATCCCTCAATTTGATGGGATTGACATGCTCAGCGTACCACTTGGCCGCTATTCTGTCTAGGCTGCGGGGAAAACAAAGGAAAAGGGCGCGGTTATCCTCACTGAACCGGGCGCATTCTGCGAAGAACATTGCCAAATGGGCTTTTAGATCGCCGGTTCCGTCAAATTTGATGAATTTCCGGGGGAGGTTCTCCAAATCCTTGTCCCCTTTTAAGCCGAGATAGAAGTCCTGCCTGGTGAATGACCTTTTTCCTTTGTCACGGATTTGCAGGTCCTTGACTATCTTGGTTAAAGCTTGAATCGAATCCTCTGCGGGGGCCCCATACTTGGGCTTGTTTACTGATACTGGCTCTTCCACTGGCCTCTTAGACTGCCGCAGATGCTTCAGAATGTAGATCAACTGCTTTTCTTCTTCGGAGACTTCTCCTGCTGACCCGGAATCCTCAGAAGTACTGTCACACTGTTTCTTCTGCTTGCTGATCTTGACTGGCTTCTTCTTAGCTTTACTTTTAGAAGCTGCTTTCTTGGGACCAGCTTTAGCCTGCTCCGCCATCATCTTGGTCATCATTTTCTGAAAGATCCGGTACATGGCTAGATCAATGTCGCTTTCATCCCCTGAGTTATTCTTCTTGGATAATCTAGGAGAGTTCATTTCCTCTGATTCGCTATCACTGTGCTGTTGAGCAGCCTGCTTGCCAGCCCTTGTCTAAACCATTTTCAGATGCCCAAGCTTTCCTGTAGAATATGGGAATGGTTAGAAGCTTTTTGAAAATCACAATTTCTTTGAGAAAAAGCAAGAAATGAAGGGATTTGGTAGACAATTTCAAGAGATTATCCCATTACCCAGGATTTGGGTCATCACATGATTTGTGATAATTGTGTTACCATTTTGATGATAACAGAGAAATATGCCTTGTTACCTAGGCGAGGTCGTCAACCATGATAAAATATATTGAAGAAATGCGGAAGGAATATCCCTTTTACCCAGGATTAGGTCGTCACTCAAAATTTGTGACTTTTATTTGCGCTATAAACAAAATACAGAAAACAACATTTTTGGCCAAAAAGTAATTTTTTATTGATATTTTTAACATTCAAAGACAAAGAGAGGGTGGGCAGACAGTTTGCCACCACTCTTGATATTCAGATGATACATTTGGTCCCGGAAATATAGACAGAGAAATAAAGGAGTCCCAGGTATATTTGGCGACATGATATGCCCCAGACCACTGATCCGACTGCAGGTTGAATTCTGGCACGTTGCCTGTTGGGAAGCGGGTGTTGGCACGAACCTGCCGCTGTGAAAACTGCCTCAGACATCGTTCCGGCTGATAATCAACACAAAAGAAAGGGCCCATCAACTTGTAGCGCTTGTCACGGGCATAAGTGTATCGAGGAACAGTTTCTCTTCTATCAAAAAAGTCCCAAGTAATCTCCTCCTGATGCAGCTTCTCGATCAGAGCTCGGTACTGAATGGCAGACTTCGGCTGCTTACTGTTGAATCTGAAAGAACTGGCCTTCGAGGGAACGTGTCGCAGGAACCACGACTGCAAGGCGTAAGTGCATCCTTCTACCAAAATGGTCTCCCCAAGAGTAAATCGAGCCAAACCTCTGTAAAGAAAGGCTAATGCGGCCATGGAAACTGAAAGTTGACGGGTCTGCTTGCTTCCCCATCTTCGAAAGAGCTGGGCAACTCTAATATCTATGAAATTCTGACCATCTTGGAAGAAAGCTAACCCCACTGTGCATAGGATCATGGCATGCTGAATTCTATCTTTCGCTGCTCGAGACAGAGTGTCAACCTCTTTGTAGGCTCCATACTTTTGATATAGTTCGAATAGGTCAATGAACTGATTTCCACCAATCTCAGTGAGAGGCCAAGATCTGCTCTCTGTTGCTCTTGCTAAGGCTTCTCGAACATCCACCCCTTTGATGTTGATCAAAAACTGCTGCTCGATAGGATCATCTGGTTGACCAGCTGGTTCGAGCAATCCCATAATATCATTGAACTCATCCATCAGTAGAGTCATCTCTCCCCATGGAAACCAGAATGTGCAGGTATGCGGATTCCACCGTTCTGCCATAGCTTGAATCAAAGCTCCGTTGATGATTCGTTTGCCTGCCGCCGACGCCATCTCCAACCCATAGTCATCCAAGTGGTCTGGAAACATACGTGAGAAGGTGGCGAACCAAGAATAATACCTCTGAGGGAAGAAAGGACGAGACTGGATGACCCGCAGATCCGGGGATCCATCCTGAATCTGATAGAAGACATGATCTCGGGGAAAGACCGCATCGAGAGAGTTGGATGCCATTGAAATGATACTGGGGTAAAGAAAATAAGGAGAGTTAGATAGAATGCAGGACTTACGGATAGGCTCTTTGAAGAATCAAATCCTGGAATATTTTTGAAAAGGTTGATGAAATTTTAAAGGAATTTTCCAGGGTTTTTGAAGAAAATTTGATCTAAAAGAGAAAAGAAATGTAGGTAGAGAGAAATATACACCTGGGGTTTTTGAAAATAAGGGTAAGTTTTGAATAATACACCCAGGGTTTTGAAAAAGGGTTTGATACATATATATGAAAGAAATAAGAGATTTATCATACAATTAAAGCTGCACACACAAGAATGTGTACACAGCACTCCCTAAAGGCTGACTCTAAATGCAATATTTGAAATGGCTTGTAGGACCTTAATCCTAACTCTAGGGTTCAAATTATCTGATTCCAATCAAGATATGCCGATATACCCAAGTCGAAGCTCGAAGTACGTGGCATAGAAATATTTCTCCGGTTCTAAGGTAATGGTTTCCCAACATCCTTGAGCACCTACCGATATACCTCGGACTATGGCCCTTAGGTACGTGGTAGGGGGGCGCGAACCCAAATAAGTGGTCCAGTTGTGAGGCTCTCTCCCGAACTATGGTTTAGTGAGACAGCCCAACAACGTGAAGACCGGGACAATATAGGTAAGGAGGTTTTCAAAATATGCTCAACATGCAAGAAATCAGATGGCTCTAATGCAAGTCCTAAAGAGATAGATTAAAATGAAGAGAAGCATACACTTGCATACATTGTTTTGGCATTCAATCCCTAGAATTGAGGAGAGTTGTATTTCAGACCTAAGTTTAATGTGAACATGGAATAATCTCCTCAATATGGTCCTATCAAACCATACTTAAATCCTATATGCAATGATGTCAGCTTTAGGACAGAGTCTAGGCTCCTAAGGGTTGCATGAAAAATGTAGCTGACATTTTGAAGAATAAAGATTTAGAAAATGTCAAAGCAAAAGAAAAGGCATAATTCGACCGGACGGAGATGGGTCCCATCACGGTCGCCAAAACTGTGATCATCGCAAAATTTTTCTTCGCGTAATATTCTCTCTCTTCCTTATCTTTTCCTTTCTAACCTCTTATTTTCCTCCTTTTTGAAGGGAGAAAGATAAAAGACAGAAAAGGGAGAGAGAAGAGAAAAGAAAGAAGAGAAGAGAAGAGAAGATGAATTATTTTGCGGGTCTCACTTGACCTTAATTTTGAAAATATTTGAAGTAACTTGCCTCCATTTTTGAAATATTTGCGGAAAAACTGGGAGACGGGATCCGCTCGTCGGTACGAGGTTCGACCGTTCCTGGCGCCTTTACCAGGGGTAATCGAACCAAGGGTCGAATCTATGCCTTTTGCTTTACTAAAAAAATATTTAAGAATTTATCCTAAGTCTAAATGCACAAAGAATCATGTTTGTGCAAATGCAAAGATGTATGCTCTTTTTAAAAAATGTTTTGAAGAATTCTCAAGTGTTTCTGAGATGAATCTGATAAAGTGAAGAAATGATTTCTAACTTTAGAACTTAAGATTTAAAGTTCTAAGTTTTTTTAGAATAATCAAGAGCTTGGGAAAATAAATCTGGATTTTGAGGAATGATTTTGAAGTTTTGAGATAAAAGAAAAAGAAAGGAATTTTCAAAGTCATAAATGGACTTTGAATCAGAATGAAAATGGAGTTGAATCAGAGGGAAAGATAGAATTGGAAATCTGAATAAAATTGAGAAATGGAATTGATTTAGAAGTTGGAATTTCAAGATGAAATCCAAGATCTTGGATTTGAATAGAGTTTAAAGTTGAATTTTGAATTTAGGATGGGAACTTGATTTGAAATCTGGAATGAAATGGGATTGGTTTTAAGGGTTGCAATTAAACTGGAATTTGGATTTGGAATCTTGAATGGAATTGGATTCAAGATTTGGAATCCAAGACGGTATTTGGATCTGAAATCTGAGATCCAAGATAGGGTTGGACTCTGGATCCTAAATGGATTTCGGATCTTCAATTTATGATCCAAGATGAAGTTGGATTTTTGGATCCTAAAATGGAATTGGATCTGAAGTCTGAGATCCAAAGTAGAATGGGGATTTAGATCCTAAGTGGAATTTTGGACCTGTAATCTGAGATCCTTGGGTCCTCGATCCTAAAATGGATTTGGATCTAAAGTCTGAGATCCAAAGTAGCATTGGGTTTTGGATCCAAGAATGGATTTGGACCTAAAGTCTGAGATCCAAAGTAGATTGGATTCTGGATCCTAGAATGGAATTTGGATCTGTAATCTGAGATCCAAAGTAGAATTGGATTCATACTTGGAAATTTGGATCCAAGTTGAGATTAACTTTGGATTTTGAAAGTCCAAATGGGACTTTTGAAGATGGATCTGGGTTTTTGAAAACCCAGATTGAACTTAGGAATGTTTGGATTTTGAGATTCAGAGTCAATCTCAACTTTGATTTTAAAATTTGAAGAAAACTTTATTTTGAATATGAAGATGAATCAGAAACTTCAAAGTTAAATTGAACTTTGAAATTGGATTTTGAATTGAGTGGGAATTTTGAAGTTTGAACATAAAGTGATTTTGGAGTTTCAAAGTCAAATTGGACTTTGAAATTGGATTTTTGAATCTTGAAATGAGATAGAATTGGATTTGAACAAGATTTGATCTGAGGAATGAAGAAGAAGAATCACTTGGAATTTTGAAAAGGAAAATTTGAAAAATATAATGCAATTCTATCCTATATGATGAATGAATTTGAATAAGTTTGAAATTGGATTTGAAAAATCATATTTCATTCTTCAAATGAATTTAAATAAAATTAATGATATAATACACTCCTGACTATGGTCATTGAATGTATTATATAATAGTCATATCTAAGTTCAAACGAAGGATAAAATACCTTTTTGGGTGCTTTTATAGAATTTAAAATGAAATTAACTCTCAATATACCCTGACTATGGCCATTGGTATATATTTTGAGTTAATTTTAAGTTAAATTCTGATAAGAGAAGAAAACATTTTAGGAAAACATGATGAATTTTGAAAATGGATCCAGTGTGGATCCAGTGTTATTTTGTAAAAGATTAAAATGCTAAGTTTTGTCCATACCCTGACTATGGCCATTGATGTGGATCATCAACTTAGTATTTATTATCTCTTATGAAATGGAGCATGTGCCATTCGTGTTTCACCATGGTGAGAATTTGAGAAAAAAAGGCAAAAATGCGTGAAAGCAGGCGATTCATGATATTTACCATGCTCATTCATTCTACCTAAAGCAAGAAATGTAAATTCTCATTTAAGATCTAGCTATTACAATACATGAATTTGAATTTACAACTCCAAATAATGACCTTTCTTCACATATTCCCCTGCAGAAACACTTGGTTTAGTATGAAAAAAATGGAAGAGAATTACATATATCAAAAAAAGATGCTAATGACAAGAGAAATAGCTCATATGTCAAGGTATTTATGATGAAGGGATCAGAGCAACTCATTGAGTTCCTGTAAAGGAAAATTTGCAGCAATTCTATGAACTCATGTACAACTATTATGGTCATAAGTAAGATTGTGAAGTGATAGTATTGAAATGGTGCAGGAAATGGTGCTAGGTGACATTGTGAAACAACGAAATGTAGAAAGTGAGGAGGTGAAGTAAGATACAGGGAGGTGGTCAAGATAAATGGGATTTATACAGGAAATCTGATATGAGTTTAAAATAAATATCAAGCACAGAAATTTTCAAATGAAGCTTACAATATATAACTAATTTTCACCAATACAGCTCGAAATACAATTTGGAATATGCAGAATGCAGGTGATCATTTTCTTAGGGTGTTGAGGGATATAGCAATGGGGTAAAATGTTGTACACAGAGGATATTATGTTTGAAAGTTGTTTGAATGTAGTTGAATGAGGTGCATAAGTATTTAACCATTATGCATGAAATGACGACAAGGTGCTCAAAAGAAATGTGCAGCGGTAGAGGTAGAGGTGCTGAAATGGCTAAGTAGAATTGTGGCATTGAAAACACAGGTGGTGATGCAGTGTTTGCTGGAACTAATTTGGAAAGTGATGGCGGTTGTTTCTTGGAGTTGTAGCAGAGAGGAAAACATGGTGCTTGCTTTTGTGTGCTAAAGCTGTAACAGTGAGTAAAACATGGTGGTATAGGTAAGTTAAAAACAGGAAGTGATTAAGGGTGATAAGTATGTGAATGCTGCAAATGTTGTGGAACAGAGTACAGTACAGCTGAAAGTGTGTTATCGTCGCAAAATTTTTCCCGTCTTCCCTTCCTTGCGGAAGAGGGAGAGGGAAATGCTTTCGCGCTTCAAACTTGACCGGATTTTGTAAAATGTTTTTGAAATACTCGCCTCCATTTTGAAAATTTGTGGGAAAATCCATGGGATGGGGCTCGACCTGTCGGTACGAGGTTCGACCGTTCCTGCTGCCTTTAACAGGGGTAATCGAACCAAGGACCAAAACTATGCTTGACTTAGTTAAATCATCAAAATCGTGTTCTATCCTAAATACACAGAGAATTCAGGCATGTGCTATTGTAAACACCCCAAATTTTCACTCACCTCCCCGACATTTTCACCAAACATCATCATTCAGCCTTTGAAATCGCCGGAGGGCAAAATGGTCATTTTCTGAGTTCGAACCTTGTAAAAGTCCAAATTTCATCTGGAACTCTCAAAGTCTCCCTATTTTAGCTCAGATGTTCAAAATTTTATTTCTGACAGGAGACAGGCATCTCCAAGTCTTGGTTCAAGATTATATTGCATAAGACATGTCATTGTATAGCATTGCATGAGCATTTCATATCACTGCACTGCACAGCATGTCATTTCGAGGTCCAGAACTCTTGATTTCAAAATTTTCAATCCAGATTAGAATTTCAACTCTTTTCAAAATTGATTTCAAAACCCAGGGTCTTCAAAGATATTTAATTTCAGCTATCGCCCAAAGATCTCCAAACCCATCATCCAAGAAGGATCGAAACATCTCCAAGTTGAAGGAGTTTGTGACGTATCCTTCCCAAAAGAGAGAAAGAGAGGAAAAAGAAAGAGAGAAAAAGTCAGAACATCTCCAAAATGAAGGAGAATGTAGCAAAAACCCAGAGAGCCAAAAGAGTGCAGAAAGATTGTCAAGAGAGAAGCTCCCAGGATATCAAACTGCCAAATTTATCAAGAATCCTCTTTAACTTTGTGAAATTCTATTATCAATATTCTTTCATCAATTGCTTTCATAATATCAAATTCTCTTTCCTGCTCATATCAAGGAAATTGATAACTTCCTTGAAGAAGGTCAATTGCAAGCAATTTGGATTTCAAGTCTCGATTCTACAAAGTGAACCTTGTTTGGAAGTAATGCTTTAGGTAGAAAAGAAGGAATATCTTTGCAACAATGTGCAACATTTTCAAATATTTTGAATCAACAGCAAAATTTCCAACATTTTGACAATATTTTCTAGCTATCCTGACATGAAGTGAGAGCTCGATATCCGTCTTCGATGCATCCTGACACCAATTTTAAATCCCTCCTAAGGACTTGATTCCTTCCCTTCTTTGAGAGCATGAACTCTCAAATTTGCACACTTCCCTGTGTCCCCACTGTCCCACCATAGACAGTCCCATTTCGGTTCGAGGTCAAACCACCAATCATTTCCCGCAAAAGGCAATTTCAAAAGTTGATTTTAGTCTCAACAATGAGACGCCCAAGATCAATCCCTTTTCAAGCTTTAGGGACCCCATTTTCCTTCCTTTTGCGAAACCCCTGTCGGATTTACTGTGCAAAATCCGAAGGTTCCATCATGGTCTCTTCTTTCGAGGATTCCATTCATTTTCCGCCCGATCAGGATAAGGGTACAAACCTGAGCCTCATCCAAAGAGGTATTTCATTTTTTCCGCCCGATCAGGATAAGGGTACAAACCTGAGCCTCATCCAAAGAGGTATTTCATTTTCCGCCCAATCAGGATAAGGGTATAAACCTGAGCCTCCTTTGATGAGGTATTCCATTTTCCACCCGATCAGGATAAGGGTACAAACCTGAGCCTCAATCAAAGAGGTATTTCATTTTCCGCCCGATCAGGATAAGGGTACAAACCTGAGCCTCAATCAAAGAGGTATTTCATTTTCCACCCGATCAGGATAAGGGTATAAACCTGAGCCTCAATCAAAGAGGTATTTCATCTTCCACCCGATCAGGTTAAGGGTACAAACCTGAGTCTCATTTCGATGAGATATTCCATTCCCCAATCAGGTCAAGGGTCAAAACCTGAGCTTCGTTCCATGCGAGGTATTTCTGTCCCATCAGGTTAAGGGTCAAACCTGAGCTTCGTTCCATGCGAGGTATTTCTGTCCCATCCAGGTTAAGGGCATAAACCTGAACTTCACTCTTATAGAGTGAATCTTTTCTCTCCATTCTTCGCTTCATATCTACCATCTTCCTCGGGCTAATTTCTTCGCACCCAGTCAGATCCTTCTAACTGGGGCATTTTTTTCGTATAGCCCAAATTTGGTGTGTTTTCTTTGCCACTAAGTTCGGCCATGAGCCGGCTTAGTAGCAAAGAGGGGCATCTGTAAACACCCCAAATTTTCACTCACCTCCCCGACATTTTCACCAAACATCATCATTCAGCCTTTGAAATCGCCGGAGGGCAAAATGGTCATTTTCTGAGTTCGAACCTTGTAAAAGTCCAAATTTCATCTGGAACTCTCAAAGTCTCCCTATTTTAGCTCAGATGTTCAAAATTTTATTCCTGACAGGAGACAGGCATCTCCAAGTCTTGGTTCAAGATTATATTGCATAAGACATGTCATTGTATAGCATTGCATGAGCATTTCATATCACTGCACTGCACAGCATGTCATTTCGAGGTCCAGAACTCTTGATTTCAAAATTTTCAATCCAGATTAGAATTTTAACTATTTTCAAAATTGATTTTAAAACCCAGGGTCTTCAAAATTATCAATTCTTCCCATTTTACCCCCAGGGCTCTGAATTTCAAAATATTTCCTCAGGAAAACAATCTGGATAAATTTCATCTTAGATTTTGCCCTTTTGTCAAACAATTTCAAACATCTTCCTTTTACAAAATCGCCCTACAGGGGCCAACTCTTTTCAAAATTTCTGTTTTACCAATTAGTCCAAATTTTTATGAAAATTCCAAAAAGAGGTTGTTGTCTTGTTCTTATTTTAATAAAGAAGCAATATGGGACCCACACTGAGGTGGTGTCACATAGACTTTTCTTTTGAAAAACCTGAACTTTGAAAAACCCAAAAAAATAGGAACCTTGTCCCCTAGATTGGTGCCACTTGTCCTTTCTCTCTCCTCCCATTTACCTGCCATGTGTCAGCATAGGGTTCACCTAGAGTTGGCGCCACATGTCACCTTCTCTCTTCTGCCACCCTTTGACACGAGTCAGTGTGGGACCACCTTAAGATGCCGCCACATGTCATTAGTCATCCTCTTTATTTTATGCCATGTGTCAATGTCTACCATCTTCACCCTGTGCCAGGTGTCATTCCAAGGTCACCATGAGATGCCACGTGTCATGTGTTGTCCTGTTCAGAAAAAGTAGAACTTGTCTCCCCTGAGGTGGCACCATTTGAATTATGTCTCCTACAAGTGGCACATGTCACTCTCTCCTTTCCTCAGGAAAAGCAAGCGACACGTGTCAATCTCTGCTCCTTTCAGAAAAAGCAGAGGACACATGTCTCCCTCCTATTTTTCTCAGAAAAGTAGATGACACATGTCATCTCCAGCTTCCTTTAGAAAAAGTAGAAGACACATGTCACTCCCTGCTTTTCTCAGAAAAAGCAAGTGACACATGTCACCCTCTGCTCTTCTCAGAAAAAGCAAGGGACACGTGTCTCTCTCTGCTTTCTTCAGAAAAAGCAAGTGACACATGTAACTTTCTGCCTCCTTCAGAGAAAGCTAGAATTCAAATGTTCAAACTCCAGTCTGAGGTGGCGCAAATCCTGAACTTCACCTTTTCTATTTTGTGTGAGATGGTGCCACGTGTCCCTTTTCCTCCCTCTTGCCACATGTCATTGTAGGAGCCACCCTGAGGTGGTGCCACATGGCAGTCTCTCCTTTCCTCTAGAAAAAGCAGAAATTTAAATTTCAAACTCTCTCTGAGGTGGCACCATCTGAATCCTCTGCCTTTCCTTCTGACACATGTCAATGAAGATGTTCTGAGATGGCGCCACATGTCAGTCTCTCCTTTCATCAAAAAAAGTAGAATTCAAACCCCTCTGAGGTGGCGTCTTCTGCTTCCTCTGCTCCTACCTTCTGACACATGGCAATGTGGATGCTCTGAGATGGCGCCACATGGAAGTCTCTCCTCCTTCCAGAATAAAGCAGAATTTGAATTTCAAACTTCAAGACAACACCCTCTGAGATGGCGCCACATGTCCATCCTCCATTCCTCCAGGGCCAACCTCCATTTGAAATTCAAATTCTCCTCTGAGGTGGCGCCATTTGAGAAGGCCTCTCCAGATAGCTGACACTTGTCCGCCACATGTCCAGACCTCCCTGCATCAGAAAAAGTAGAAAACCCCCCCCTATGAGGTGGCGCATTTTGCTTCCTCCCTTCATGTTCTCCTGCCACATGGCATCGTAGGAGCCACTCTGAAGAAATGCCACATGTCAGCCTCTCCTTTCCTGCATAAAAGTAAAATTTGAATTCCTCTGAGGTGGCACAGTCTGCTTCCTCCACTCCTGGCCTTCTGACACATATCAAGAGCCTCCAGAGGTGGCGCCACATGGCATGCTCCTACTGCTTCCAACTTTACACCTCAGAACACCTTTTGAGGTGGCGCCAATCCAGAGTCCCACTTGGCTTCAAATTTTATTTTTATTTTATTTTTAATAAAAGTAGCCCACCATGAGGTGGCGCCACCTGAGGGCTCCCTGCAAAAGCCAAATTCGAATTTCAAAACCCCCAGATAGCACCCTCTGAGATGGCGCCACATGGAGGGCTCAGATTGAGCCTGTTTGAAATTCAAATTTTTCAAAAAAATCTATAAAAACAAGGCTCCATGCCCAGCATAAGGAGACCATCTTTTTGGACTTGGAAATTCGACCTAACCTTCTTGAGAAACCCGATTTTGAACTTTGGAATTCACGCCCCTTTTGGCTCAGTGGAGAAGGTGCAGTGGATCGAACTTGGTGGATCATTCGAAGCCCGAAGCGAAGGACGAACGAAGCTCGTGATAGCCGTCCCTTTCAAGAGCTTCTACGCTGCGTAACAAAGCAAGGTGCACCTCTTTTCCCCTTGATTTGATTCCATAATTCGATTCGGGAGTCGTTTGAAGAAAGAGCTCATCCGAGAGATGGATGGAGCTATTCTCATAAAATGACATATATAAAAATACTCAATTATGCTTCTTTGATGATTTTTAACATTCATGCATTTAGCTAGATTTAATTTGCATTTTATTTCATTAATTTAGCACGTTTTATGAATTAATTAGGATTAAATTAGCATTTATTTCAATTCTGCTTATTTTCAGTAGGTCTCTGTTTTTGTCAGTCCGTCCACACGTCATTTTATGCATTTGTTTTTTATTAAAAATCTCAAACAAATTACGGAATCCGACCTTAGGTGTCCCTGAAATTTTGCCAAAAATTAGGAGGTATTTGAATTTGTTTACTGCGGTAAAAATTCAAAATGGCAAGTCGGGTTTTGTTACCCGGGATACGTTTTGAAAATCATTTTCCGAATTGTAAAATCGAGATATCCCTCATGGGAGATCCGATTTTCGATCCGAAATATATTTTGAACTCGGGAGAATGTCTAGTTTTTAATATGATTTTATAAGATTTTTCTGATTTTTTTTAATGTCTCACAAAAATCCGAGATGTCGGTACACGTGTCAGAGCCTAATTTGGGACTCTGAGATCTTGGCTCGACTTAGGGCTATGGTTTCTCTTTGTGTGTTGTTCCAAATCCAAAACTGTAAAAAGTGAAAGTGGTGTCAGAGATGTCCTATGTTTGAATATGAAAGCCTGTAATTTTTAGAATAGTGTTGACCCCTGCTTCGGATTTTTCTTGTCAGCCCCATGTTTTGCTACATTTGTCTGTTCTGTTAGTTTAGGCCGGAATAGTTATATTTTTATCTGTTTTTCCGTTAATCAAATGCCAAAGTCATAAACATGAAAGTTGTTTATGTAGATGTCGTGCATACCTCTGATTAATTTCATAAATTTCCATGGCCTTTTTGTATTTCTTTAGCATTTTTCATCAGATTAGTGTGATTTTTACCTCTGTCCGAACTAAATCTCTGTTATTGAACTCACCATGGCTCAAATCCCGAAGCTATAAAAACCAAAAATGTTCCATTTTGGGTCTTTTAGCAGTCTGCAAAATATCAGAAATTTCCATGGTGTAAATCTTGCGTTATCATATTAAACATTGCATTTGGTTCGGATCCATAGGCGAAATCCATCATTTTAGAACTTTCCTTGAATTTTGGCATTTAAATCATATCATTTCATGATTTTTAGCATTCTAGGCTGTTTATCAGAGTAAGTAGATGCTTCATACCGAATTTGGTGCAATTTGGAATCCATTTGAGGTTCGGATCATCCATAATACCAAAACAGGGTCCCACTGGACCCAGATCCAAGCGAAAAACAAGCGAAAATCGTTATTTTTGATAAATTGCAAAATACCAAATTCTGATTTTACAGTCTTAACGTGTCTAGCAGCATGTCATCATATCTCTTACTGCATTTTATCATCATTTGATTCAATTTGAACTTCAAAATCTCAATTTTACCAAGTTTTCCTTCAAAAAACCCTGATTTTAAAGGTATAACTTTATAATTAGGGGTATTTTGGTCATTTTGACCACCAATTCCGAATTTCAAACTGTTTTCCACTGAATTCTCTGCATTTACATCATTTCAAATATCAAGGAAGCATGATCATAGGGTTTATATCCAATTAAATCCAATAATTTCATAATATTATTGGAAAATCTTGGAAAAACCCACATATTTGAGCTAACTTTATTTCAAGCTTGGCAGAGACATTCCAAAGAAGGAGCTGAAGTCTGCAAATTTCTTTTACTTTCTTTATTTAGTGATGTAATAATGTAAATTTTGGAATAAGAGAGTTAATTTCCTGCTTAGACTAGGATGCATATCATATAGTTTAAATTTATGCAATATCCTGCTTATATGATTCATGCATTGTTATTTCAAAAGCACTATGGATGTTCACGAATGGCACGTGCACCAACTCTTAGGGAGTTGATGAACTCGGTGGAATCCATATTTACGGCCCTAGTTGGAATATGGACGAGACCCAGATCCATCATCTTTCTACTAGTAACATTGAGCCTGCACTCTTAGGCTATCTTAAAATGCACATCATATTTCCAAAGTTTTCAGAATCTTGTGCATTAAATCAATTAAACTTGGAACATATTCATGGCCACAGTCAGAATATGTGAAGGATTTACTTTGACTTAATACACATTTTTCCAACAAATTTCCCTAGAAAACCTTTCAAAGTGCATTCTTTCATTCATATCATTTGCATCATGAAATCATTGGTTTTCTTATGATTTTCTTAAGAAAATTTCATTCTCAAGAAATCGATTTCTCAAGAAACTCTAAGAATCTTTCAAAATCGGTTTTCCCAAGTCAATGTCCCCATAGTTTTCCCTGGAAAATGTTATTTTCTTAAGAGCTTCAAAAGAGTTTTCCAATCTTTTTCCAAGATCAAAATCGATTTCCAAGTATTTCAAGGGTAAAATTCCCAGGATTTCAATTTCCCAAGTTTTGAATTTCCTTCTCCAATGAGCTTTCCTATGAATTTCCATCATTTTCCTAAGAAAACTCTCAAAGTCCAAGTTTTCCTAAGAAGTGTTTCCCTTTTCAAAGGTTCACCCTTTTCTCAAGAATCACTTCCATTTTCCCAGGATTTTCAACCATTCATGATTTTTCCACAACTTCATGAACTTTCCTGTGATTTCAAAAACCCCTTTTTCACAAGAGTTTTCCTGAGAAAGTGACTTTCAGCTTTTTCCTGAGAGAATCTTTTCAACTCCAAATATTTTCCAAGCATACATCATGTTTTCCCAAGCTGCATCTTCCAAAATCTTATAGCACATGCCTGAATTCTCTGTGCATTTAGGATAGAACATAACTTTGATAATTTCGCTAAGTCAAGCACAATTTTGGTCCTTGGTTCGATTACCCCTGTTAAAGGCGGCAGGAACGGTCGAACCTCGTACCGACAGGTCGAGCCCCATCCCATGGATTTTCCCGCAATTTTCAAAAACGGAGGCGAGTATTTCAAAAGCAATTTCCAAAATCCGGTCAAGTTTGAATCGCGAAAGCGTTTCCTCTTCCTTTCTCTTCCGCAAGGAAGGGAAGACGGGGAAAAATTTCGCGACGATAACAGGTTTGGCGACCGAGATGGGACTTGTCCTTGTCTGATTAAAATTATGCTTGACTTAGTTCAAGTACCAAAATTATGTTCACAAAATGTCAGCTCTTTCACTTTCAATATCATGTAAGCCTAGGAGCCTAGATTCTGACCTAGCTGACATTGACTGCATGTAGACTAGGCATGGTTTGGTAGGACCAGATTGAGGAGAAATTTTTATGCTCACATAGACTTAGGTCTAAATACAACTCTCCTCAATTTAGGATCTGAATGCAAACAATGTATGCTTCTTCAAAGATTTTCAAAAGTCTATCTCTCATGGACTTAGAGCCATCTATTTCTTGCATGTGATCATTTTTCAAAACCCCCATTACCTATCATTACCCGGTCTTCACATTGCTGGGCTCTCTTCCAGAACCCTAGTTCGGGACAGAGCCTCACAACTGGGCCAACTATTTGGGTTAACACCCCCCTACCACGTACCGCGGGCCACAGTCCGAAGTATATCGGTAGGCGCTCAAGGATGTTGGAAAACCTTACCTTAGAACCAGAGTTGAAACTCTATGCCACGTACCTCGGATTTCGATTCGGGTATATCGGCATAACTGGATTGGACAAAGATGATCTGAACTTAGAGTTAGGATTAAGGTCCTACAGCTGTTTTCAAAATGATGCATCTAGAGTCAGCTTCTTAGGGAGTGCTGAATGTGCATAAATGTTTATGCAGGATGTGAGTTTGTATGCTACTTTTATTTCTCTCATATTTTTTTCAAAAATATCTTTCCAAATATCCATATTCTCATATTTTCCTTTATTTTCTAAAACCCTGGATGGTTTTTCCCAAATATTCAATTTCTTTCAAAACTCCAGGTGATTTTTCATTCTCCCGTTCTACTGGATCTCGAATTTCCAGCTGCATTTTTATCCTGCCTGCGATTTTCCAAAATCATATGTTTTCTCTCATTGGATTTCAATCCTTTTATCTATTTGCAAAATTCTTCATCTTATTTTCCTCATGCATACCTTGATTATTGTGGCGGAAATTGTTTACCCACTTGCCTTCTCCTTATTCTAAATCTGTTTGCGGATTGTTTTTCCAAAAGATATCTCTTTCCTTCAAAAATGGTATTTTACTCGTGGTTGACGACCTCGCCTAGGTAACAAGGCACATTTTCCGTTGTTCATTTCTCTTACAAAGAATGACAACATAATTGTCGTGACTCCAACGACGACTCCATCCCTAGTAATGGGATATTCTTCCAATCGTCCACCATATAATTTTCTTCCCAATCCAAAAATTTCCTCAGAGTCTAATAAAGACCTTATCCTGCAGAGAGCCTTCGCAACATTTGATGGTTCATACAAGGTCAGGGAAGAAGACCGCACCAATTCAGCGTATCAGTTACTCATCAACATCAGAAGGAGAGATGAATTCGCCAAGGTCAGACAAAGACCAAGAGCAGCCAGAAGATGATGGTATCGACCCTCAGATATACGCAATGTTTCAGAAGATGATGAAGAGGATGATGAGTGAGCAGGCTGGCACCAGCTCAGACAAAAATCCATTCAGTCAGAAAATTAGGGATCGTGTGGCCAAGAGGTCAACCAAGTCCTCTGAGGAGAATGTTCAAGATACTTCAGACGAAGATGATACCGATGAAGAATATGAGGTGCCTCCGGCATTTCAGAAATGTGGCCAAAGGAGGAGTCACAAATCAAAAAGCCAGGTCGCAGAAGAGCCCCTGCAAGCACAATTCAGGGAAATGGCCAGAGTGGTCAAGGATCTGCAAGCCCGCGACAAGGGCAAGAAAGTCTTCACCAGCGAGGACTTCTACGACGGTTTAGAAGGGGATGATGATCTGGAGAATCTTCCCCGAAAATTCATCAAGTTCGATGGTTCTGGCGACCCAAAAGCCCATCTCGCCATGTTCTTCGCTGAATGCTCTAGGTTTCAAGAGAGACAACAGAGCATTGTTCTTATGCTTTCCTCGCAGCCTGGAAGGAGTCGCGGCCAAATGGTACACGGAACATGTCAATCCTATAGAACTGAAAGAGTTCGACAAAGTCGTGAATTTTTTCGTTGAACGATTCTTGTTCAATACTGAAGCGCTCCCAACATTGAGCCATCTCTGCAATCTAAGGTAGAATGAAAATGAAAAAGCAAGGGACTTCATTCGCAGATGGAGAGAGACCTGCAACAAAATGAGGGATCCTATATCAGAAAGACATGCTTTATCATTGATCCTCAATAATTTTTCGCAACCTCTGAGAGGATTAATTTCTACCTCACCATCCAAATCTTTCGTTGAACTCATTGAACGAGCAGAATGGCTCGAGTTGAGTGTGGAGAATGGAGTCTATGAAGGCTTCACATTTTCCAAGAATAACTCTCAAGGTGAACAAAAGAAGAAGGCGCACTTCACTTTTGCGGCTAAATCTTTCAATAATAGCAAAGGCAACAAGAATGATCACAGTTTGGAGAGAATCAAAAAGCAAAGAGGAAAGGACATCAACAGTGATAAACCTCTCCAATCCAGCCCTCAACATCAAAAGAAAGATCAGGAAAAATCAAAGCGCAAGGACTGGAGAACTGATCGAGAATTCACCCCTCTGGATCAGACACTCGAGAGTATCCTCGAGTATATGCTTGAGAAAGACCTTGTCCGGTTGCCTAAAGCTGCTGATCCTCCAGCAATTATGGGCAGATTCAAAGAACAATTTTGCAAGTTTCATCGAGCAGTAGGGCATGATACAGAAAACTGCTTCGTCCTTAAGAACATTGTTCAAGACTGCATTGACAAGAAGCTCCTCGTTGAAGATGAAAAGGAAGACTAGTCATCCTGACAAAGATTTTTTCTACAATCATTCAAGAAGATGACAATGCCAACAATTTCCCATTTCCCATCTTGCTTTTTCAAAAGAATAATGTAATCCCATTCTCTTTCCTTGATTTTAAAGCATCAATAAAGTCATCAAATTTTTTTTCAATAGCTTGGTGTCGTCTTATTTACTTCCTCTTCCTTTTCATAATGTCTCTCTTGTGAGAAATGATCTTGAGGACATCTATCACTCAAGAAACTTGTCGCCTTATTCATCAATTGTCCTTCTTCTATTCAAAACTTTCTCCCTAGTTACACTGGGGCATTTTTTTGAAAAATTTATCTTTACCTCAAAACATCCTGTATGCAGGCAGGGTAAACCATTCTCTCATTTTGCATATATATGCACTCATTTGCATTCATTTGCACTTCATTTGCATTTCATGTGCATGTGCATTGCATTTGCATTGACTATGCACCCAATTTCATTTCCCCTTCCGGTTAAGGGATAAACCTGAATCATTTTCCATAACTCTTCAATTTCGACCCTCGGGTCATCCAATTCTTCAATTTTGACCTCCGGGTCACCCAATTCCCAATTTTAAAATCACCAAAATTCTCAATTTCGATCGCCAGGTCATCCAATTTTCATTCCCCGTTCAGGATAAGGGGATAATCCTGAAACCATTCATAGAAGCGATTCAACTCTCTATAATGGTCCTTGTTCTTCATTGAACTGATAGTGTTCCAAACGAACTGATAGTCGTTCTTCATTGAACTGATAGTGTTCCTAACGAACTGATAGTCGTTCTTCACTGAACTGATAGTGTTCCAAGCGAACTGATAGTCGTTCCAAGCGAACTGATAGTCGTTCCAAACGAACTGATAGTCGTTCTTCACTGAACTGATAGTGTTCCAAGCGAACTGATAGTCGTTCCAAGCGAACTGATAGTTGTTCCAAACGAACTGATAGTCGTTCTTCATTGAACTGATAGTGTTCCAAGTGAACTGATAGTCGTTCTTCATCGAACTGATAGTGTTCCAAGTGAACTAATAGTCGTTCTTCATCGAACTGATAGTGTTTCAAGTGAACTGATAGTCGTTCTTCATTGAACTGATAGTGTTCTAAGTGAACTGATAGTCGTTCTTCATTGAACTGATATTGTTCCCAATGAACTGATAGTCGTTCTTCATTGAACTGATAGTATTCCAAGCGAACTGATAGTCGTTCTTCATCGAACTGATAGTGTTCCAAGTAAACTAATAGTCGTTCTTCATCGAACTGATAGTGTTTCAAGTGAACTGATAGTCGTTTTTCATTGAACTGATAGTATTCCAAGCAAACTGATAGTCGTTCTTCATTGAATTGATAGTGTTCCAAGCGAACTGATAGTCGTTCTTAATTGAACTGATATTATTCCCACCGATGGTCGTTCTTAATTGAACTGATATTGTTTCCAGCAAACCGATGGTCGTTCTTAATTGAACTGATAATGTTCCCAGTGAACTGATAGTCACCTCCTTTGAGGAAAAGAGAGGAGAATTTTCGTCACGGATGCGTTAAGCTGGACCTCATGTGCTCTCTTTCATCAAGGATTTCAAGAAAATTTTGTCAATTTGTCAATCAATTGTTGATTTCAGAATCTTTATTGCACAAATCTTTATTTCAGTTTACCTTCAGCATTACTTTCAAAAGAGTGAAGCTTCCGCGAAAAGAGATTCAAACTTTAAATTCTTTCTATTGGCTAACCAAAAGGATGAAGGATAAATCCTCGATATGGCAAAAAAAAAAAAAAAAGAAGATTCAATGTTATTGAAAAGTCGTAGGTGATCGATATTGATCGCAGTCAATGACACATCTTTAAAAATTATTCTTGTAAAGACGAGGCAGTGGAAATATCCTGAGCGCTAGAAAAGAGAGCGTTTACCCAAGCCCCGTTTCCTCAAAATCACCTAAGCTGCAATTAAATATCCGCAAAAGGGATCTCTCACCTGTCGTCAAGATGAAGACGAATTAGGCGAGTAGACCCCCGGGGCCAAAGAAGATTCGAAACATCTCCAAGATGACGGAGTTTGTGACGGATCCTTCCAGGGAAAGTCCAAAGCACTGTCGAGATGAAGGCAGATGCGATGAACCTCTCGACAATCCCTAAAAGATATTTAATTTCAGCTATCGCCCAAAGATCTCCAAACCCATCATCCAAGAAGGATCGAAACATCTCCAAGTTGAAGGAGTTTGTGACGTATCCTTCCCAAAAGAGAGAAAGAGAGGAAAAAGAAAGAGAGAAAAAGTCAGAACATCTCCAAAATGAAGGAGAATGTAGCAAAAACCCAGAGAGCCAAAAGAGTGCAGAAAGATTGTCAAGAGAGAAGCTCCCAGGATATCAAACTGCCAAATTTATCAAGAATCCTCTTTAACTTTGTGAAATTCTATTATCAATATTCTTTCATCAATTGCTTTCATAATATCAAATTCTCTTTCCTGCTCATATCAAGGAAATTGATAACTTCCTTGAAGAAGGTCAATTGCAAGCAATTTGGATTTCAAGTCTCGATTCTACAAAGTGAACCTTGTTTGGAAGTAATGCTTTAGGTAGAAAAGAAGGAATATCTTTGCAACAATGTGCAACATTTTCAAATATTTTGAATCAACAGCAAAATTTCCAACATTTTGACAATATTTTCTAGCTATCCTGACATGAAGTGAGAGCTCGATATCCGTCTTCGATGCATCCTGACACCAATTTTAAATCCCTCCTAAGGACTTGATTCCTTCCCTTCTTTGAGAGCATGAACTCTCAAATTTGCACACTTCCCTGTGTCCCCACTGTCCCACCATAGACAGTCCCATTTCGGTTCGAGGTCAAACCACCAATCATTTCCCGCAAAAGGCAATTTCAAAAGTTGATTTTAGTCTCAACAATGAGACGCCCAAGATCAATCCCTTTTCAAGCTTTAGGGACCCCATTTTCCTTCCTTTTGCGAAACCCCTGTCGGATTTACTGTGCAAAATCCGAAGGTTCCATCATGGTCTCTTCTTTCGAGGATTCCATTCATTTTCCGCCCGATCAGGATAAGGGTACAAACCTGAGCCTCATCCAAAGAGGTATTTCATTTTTTCCGCCCGATCAGGATAAGGGTACAAACCTGAGCCTCATCCAAAGAGGTATTTCATTTTCCGCCCAATCAGGATAAGGGTATAAACCTGAGCCTCCTTTGATGAGGTATTCCATTTTCCACCCGATCAGGATAAGGGTACAAACCTGAGCCTCAATCAAAGAGGTATTTCATTTTCCGCCCGATCAGGATAAGGGTACAAACCTGAGCCTCAATCAAAGAGGTATTTCATTTTCCACCCGATCAGGATAAGGGTATAAACCTGAGCCTCAATCAAAGAGGTATTTCATCTTCCACCCGATCAGGTTAAGGGTACAAACCTGAGTCTCATTTCGATGAGATATTCCATTCCCCAATCAGGTCAAGGGTCAAAACCTGAGCTTCGTTCCATGCGAGGTATTTCTGTCCCATCAGGTTAAGGGTCAAACCTGAGCTTCGTTCCATGCGAGGTATTTCTGTCCCATCCAGGTTAAGGGCATAAACCTGAACTTCACTCTTATAGAGTGAATCTTTTCTCTCCATTCTTCGCTTCATATCTACCATCTTCCTCGGGCTAATTTCTTCGCACCCAGTCAGATCCTTCTAACTGGGGCATTTTTTTCGTATAGCCCAAATTTGGTGTGTTTTCTTTGCCACTAAGTTCGGCCATGAGCCGGCTTAGTAGCAAAGAGGGGCATCTGTAAACACCCCAAATTTTCACTCACCTCCCCGACATTTTCACCAAACATCATCATTCAGCCTTTGAAATCGCCGGAGGGCAAAATGGTCATTTTCTGAGTTCGAACCTTGTAAAAGTCCAAATTTCATCTGGAACTCTCAAAGTCTCCCTATTTTAGCTCAGATGTTCAAAATTTTATTCCTGACAGGAGACAGGCATCTCCAAGTCTTGGTTCAAGATTATATTGCATAAGACATGTCATTGTATAGCATTGCATGAGCATTTCATATCACTGCACTGCACAGCATGTCATTTCGAGGTCCAGAACTCTTGATTTCAAAATTTTCAATCCAGATTAGAATTTTAACTATTTTCAAAATTGATTTTAAAACCCAGGGTCTTCAAAATTATCAATTCTTCCCATTTTACCCCCAGGGCTCTGAATTTCAAAATATTTCCTCAGGAAAACAATCTGGATAAATTTCATCTTAGATTTTGCCCTTTTGTCAAACAATTTCAAACATCTTCCTTTTACAAAATCGCCCTACAGGGGCCAACTCTTTTCAAAATTTCTGTTTTACCAATTAGTCCAAATTTTTATGAAAATTCCAAAAAGAGGTTGTTGTCTTGTTCTTATTTTAATAAAGAAGCAATATGGGACCCACACTGAGGTGGTGTCACATAGACTTTTCTTTTGAAAAACCTGAACTTTGAAAAACCCAAAAAAATAGGAACCTTGTCCCCTAGATTGGTGCCACTTGTCCTTTCTCTCTCCTCCCATTTACCTGCCATGTGTCAGCATAGGGTTCACCTAGAGTTGGCGCCACATGTCACCTTCTCTCTTCTGCCACCCTTTGACACGAGTCAGTGTGGGACCACCTTAAGATGCCGCCACATGTCATTAGTCATCCTCTTTATTTTATGCCATGTGTCAATGTCTACCATCTTCACCCTGTGCCAGGTGTCATTCCAAGGTCACCATGAGATGCCACGTGTCATGTGTTGTCCTGTTCAGAAAAAGTAGAACTTGTCTCCCCTGAGGTGGCACCATTTGAATTATGTCTCCTACAAGTGGCACATGTCACTCTCTCCTTTCCTCAGGAAAAGCAAGCGACACGTGTCAATCTCTGCTCCTTTCAGAAAAAGCAGAGGACACATGTCTCCCTCCTATTTTTCTCAGAAAAGTAGATGACACATGTCATCTCCAGCTTCCTTTAGAAAAAGTAGAAGACACATGTCACTCCCTGCTTTTCTCAGAAAAAGCAAGTGACACATGTCACCCTCTGCTCTTCTCAGAAAAAGCAAGGGACACGTGTCTCTCTCTGCTTTCTTCAGAAAAAGCAAGTGACACATGTAACTTTCTGCCTCCTTCAGAGAAAGCTAGAATTCAAATGTTCAAACTCCAGTCTGAGGTGACGCAAATCCTGAACTTCACCTTTTCTATTTTGTGTGAGATGGTGCCACGTGTCCCTTTTCCTCCCTCTTGCCACATGTCATTGTAGGAGCCACCCTGAGGTGGTGCCACATGGCAGTCTCTCCTTTCCTCTAGAAAAAGCAGAAATTTAAATTTCAAACTCTCTCTGAGGTGGCACCATCTGAATCCTCTGCCTTTCCTTCTGACACATGTCAATGAAGATGTTCTGAGATGGCGCCACATGTCAGTCTCTCCTTTCATCAAAAAAAGTAGAATTCAAACCCCTCTGAGGTGGCGTCTTCTGCTTCCTCTGCTCCTACCTTCTGACACATGGCAATGTGGATGCTCTGAGATGGCGCCACATGGAAGTCTCTCCTCCTTCCAGAATAAAGCAGAATTTGAATTTCAAACTTCAAGACAACACCCTCTGAGATGGCGCCACATGTCCATCCTCCATTCCTCCAGGGCCAACCTCCATTTGAAATTCAAATTCTCCTCTGAGGTGGCGCCATTTGAGAAGGCCTCTCCAGATAGCTGACACTTGTCCGCCACATGTCCAGACCTCCCTGCATCAGAAAAAGTAGAAACCCCCCCCCCCCTATGAGGTGGCGCATTTTGCTTCCTCCCTTCATGTTCTCCTGCCACATGGCATCGTAGGAGCCACTCTGAGGAAATGCCACATGTCAGCCTCTCCTTTCCTGCATAAAAGTAAAATTTGAATTCCTCTGAGGTGGCACAGTCTGCTTCCTCCACTCCTGGCCTTCTGACACATATCAAGAGCCTCCAGAGGTGGCGCCACATGGCATGCTCCTACTGCTTCCAACTTTACACCTCAGAACACCTTTTGAGGTGGCGCCAATCCAGAGTCCCACTTGGCTTCAAATTTTATTTTTATTTTATTTTTAATAAAAGTAGCCCACCATGAGGTGGCGCCACCTGAGGGCTCCCTGCAAAAGCCAAATTCGAATTTCAAAACCCCCAGATAGCACCCTCTGAGATGGCGCCACATGGAGGGCTCAGATTGAGCCTGTTTGAAATTCAAATTTTTCAAAAAAATCTATAAAAACAAGGCTCCATGCCCAGCATAGGGAGACCATCTTTTTGGACTTGGAAATTCGACCTAACCTTCTTGAGAAACCCGATTTTGAACTTTGGAATTCACGCCCCTTTTGGCTCAGTGGAGAAGGTGCAGTGGATCGAACTTGGTGGATCATTCGAAGCCCGAAGCGAAGGACGAACGAAGCTCGTGATAGCCGTCCCTTTCAAGAGCTTCTACGCTGCGTAACAAAGCAAGATGCACCTATTTTCCCCTTGATTTGATTCCATAATTCGATTCGGGAGTCGTTTGAAGAAAGAGCTCATCCGAGAGATGGATGGAGCTATTCTCATAAAACGACATATATAAAAATACTCAATTATGCTTCTTTGATGATTTTTAACATTCATGCATTTATCTAGATTTAATTTGCATTTTATTTCATTAATTTAGCATGTTATATGAATTAATTAGGATTAATTTAGCATTTATTTCAATTCTGCTTATTTTCAGTAGGTCTCTGTTTTTGTCAGTCAGTCCACACGTAATTTCATGCATTTGTTTTTTATTAAAAATCTCAAAAAAATCAAGGAATGCGCCCATAGGTGTCCCTAAAATTTTGCCAAAAATTCGGAGGTATTTGAATTTGTTTACTGCGGTAAACATTCAAAATGGCAAGTCGGGTTTTGTTACCCAGGATACGTTTTGAAAATCATTTTCCGACTTGTAAAATCGAGATATCCCTCATGGGAGATCCGATTTTCGATCCGAAATATGTTTTGAACTCGAGAGAATGTCTAGTTTTTAATATGATTTTATAAGATGTTTCTGATTTTTTTTAATGTCTGACAAAAATCCGAGATGTCGGTACACGTGTCAGAGCCTAATTTGGGCCTCTGAGATCTTGGCTCGACTTAGGGCTATGGTTTCTCTTTGTGTGTTGTTCCAAATCCGAAACTGTAAAAAGTGAAAGTGGTGTCAGAGATGTCTTATGTTTGAATATGAAAGCCTGTAATTTTTAGAACAGTGTTGACCCCTGCTTCGGATTTTTCTTGTCAGCCTCCTGTTTTGCTACATTTGTCTATTCTGTTAGTTTAGGCCGGAATAGTTATATTTTTATCTGTGTTTCCGTTAATCAAATGCCGAAGTCATAAACATGGAAGTTGTTCATGTAGATGTCGGGCATACCTCTGATTAATTTCATAAATTTCCATGGCCGTTTTGTATTTCTTTAGCATTTTTCATCAGATTAGTGTGATTTTTACCTCTGTCCGAACTAAATCTCTGTTATTGAACTCACCATGGCTCAAATCCCGAGGCTATAAAAACAAAAAATGTTCCATTTTGGGTCTTTTAGCAGTCTGAAAAATATCAGAAATTTCCATGGTGTAAATCTTGCGTTATCATATTAAACATTGCATTTGGTTCGGATCCATAGGCAAAATCCATCATTTTAGGACTTTCCTTGAATTTTGGCATTTAAATCATATCATTTCATGATTTTTAGCATTCTAGGCTGTTTATCAGAGTAAGTAGATGCTTCATACCGAATTTGGTGCAATTTGGAATCCATTTGAGGTTCGGATCATCCATAATACCAAAACAGGGTCCCGCAGGACCCAGATCCAAGCGAAAAACAAGCGAAAATCGTTATTTTTGATAAATTGCAAAATACCAAATTCTGATTTTACAGTCTTAACGTGTCTAGCAGCATGTCATCATATCTCTTACTGCATTTTATCATCATTTGATTCAATTTGAACTTCAAAATCTCAATTTTACCAAGTTTTCCTTCAAAAAACCCTGATTTTAAAGGTATAACTTTATAATTAGGGGTATTTTGGTCATTTTGACCACCAATTCCGAATTTCAAACTGTTTTCCACTGAATTCTCTGCATTTACATCATTTCAAATATCAAGGAAGCATGATCATAGGGTTTATATCCAATTAAATCCAATAATTTCATAATATTATTGGAAAATCTTGGAAAAACCCACATATTTGAGCTAACTTTATTTCAAGCTTGGCAGAGACATTCCAAAGAAGGAGCTGAAGTCTGCAAATTTCTTTTACTTTCCTTATTTAGTGATGTAATAATGTAAATTTTGGAATAAGAGAGTTAATTTCCTGCTTAGACTAGGATGCATATCATATAGTTTAAATTTATGCAATATCCTGCTTATATGATTCATGCATTGTTATTTCAAAAGCACTATGGATGTTCACGAATGGCACGTGCACCAACTCTTAGGGAGTTGATGAACTCGGTGGAATCCATATTTACGGCCCTAGTTGGAATATGGACGAGACCCAGATCCATCATCTTTCTACTAGTAACATTGAGCCTGCACTCTTAGGCTATCTTAAAATGCACATCATATTTCCAAAGTTTTCAGAATCTTGTGCATTAAATCAATTAAACTCGGAACATATTCATGGCCACAGTCAGAATATGTGAAGGATTTACTTTGACTTAATACACATTTTTCCAACAAATTTCCCTAGAAAACCTTTCAAAGTGCATTCTTTCATTCATATCATTTGCATCATGAAATCATTGGTTTTCTTATGATTTTCTTAAGAAAATTTCATTCTCAAGAAATCGATTTCTCAAGAAACTCTAAGAATCTTTCAAAATCGGTTTTCCCAAGTCAATGTCCCCATAGTTTTCCCTGGAAAATGTTATTTTCTTAAGAGCTTCAAAAGAGTTTTCCAATCTTTTTCCAAGATCAAAATCGATTTCCAAGTATTTCAAGGGTAAAATTCCCAGGATTTCAATTTCCCAAGTTTTGAATTTCCTTCTCCAATGAGCTTTCCTATGAATTTCCATCATTTTCCTAAGAAAACTCTCAAAGTCCAAGTTTTCCTAAGAAGTGTTTCCCTTTTCAAAGGTTCACCCTTTTCTCAAGAATCACTTCCATTTTCCCAGGATTTTCAACCATTCATGATTTTTCCACAACTTCATGAACTTTCCTGTGATTTCAAAAACCCCTTTTTCACAAGAGTTTTCCTGAGAAAGTGACTTTCAGCTTTTTCCTGAGAGAATCTTTTCAACTCCAAATATTTTCCAAGCATACATCATGTTTTCCCAAGCTGCATCTTCCAAAATCTTATAGCACATGCCTGAATTCTCTGTGCATTTAGGATAGAACATAACTTTGATAATTTCGCTAAGTCAAGCACAATTTTGGTCCTTGGTTCGATTACCCCTGTTAAAGGCGGCAGGAACGGTCGAACCTCGTACCGACAGGTCGAGCCCCAACCCATGGATTTTCCCGCAATTTTCAAAAACGGAGGCGAGTATTTCAAAAGCAATTTCCAAAATCCGGTCAAGTTTGAATCGCGAAAGCGTTTCCTCTTCCTTTCTCTTCCGCAAGGAAGGGAAGACGGGGAAAAATTTCGCGACGATAACAGCTATGAGATTTTGGAAAATGTAAGTTGGAAAACATGATGTATGCTCAGAAAATGTTTGGAGTGGGAAAACATTTCTTAGGAAAAAGGTCAATTTCTCAGGAAACTCAGACGAAGAAGGTTTGAAATCTCGAGAAAGTTTATAAAGATTTGGAAAACAATAAAGAAATGAGAGTCTTGAGAAAATCTTGAGAAAAGATGAATATTTGAAAAGGGGAAACACTTCTCAGGAAAACTCTGACTTTGAGAATTTTCTTAGGAAAATGACGGAAAAATTATAGGAAAACTCATTGGAGAAGAAAACTGAACTTGGGAAATTGAAATCCTGGGAATCTTAGCCTTAAAACCCTTGAAAATTTGATTTTTGATTCTTGAGAAAGATCGGAAAACTCTTTTTAAAAATCTTAAGAAAATAACATTTTCCAAGGAAAATCAAGGGAAAACTTTGATTTTGGAAATCCCATTTAGAAGTTTCTTGAGAGACTAGTTTCCATGGAAAACTGTGAACACTTGACTTGGGAAAACTGATTTTTTGAAAAACTTCAGAGTTTCTTGAGAAATCGATTTCTTGAGAATGCCACTTTCTTAAGAAAATCATGAGAAAACCAATGATTTCATGATGCAAATGATATGAGTGAATGAATGCACTTTGAAAGATTTTCTAAGAAAATTTGTTGGAAAAATGTGTATTAAGTCAAAGTAAATCCTTCACATATTCTGACTGTGGCCATGAATATGTTCAGAGTTTATTTGATTTAATGCACATGATTTTGAAAACTTTGGAAATATGATGTGCATTTTAAGATAGCCTAAGAGTATAGGCTCAATGTGACCAGTAGAAAGATGATGGATCTGGGTCTCATCCATATTCCGACTAGGGCCGTAAATATGGATTCCACCGAGTTCATCAACTCCCTAAGAGTTGGTGCATGTGCCATTCGTGAACATCCATAGTGCTTTTGAAATAACAATGCATGAATCATATAAGCAGGATATTGCATAAATTCAAACTATATGATATGCATCCTAGTCTAAGCAGGAAATTAAAATCTTATTCCAAAATTTATATTATTACATCACTAAGTAAATGAAATAAATGGAAATTTGCAGACTTCAGCTCCTTCTTTTGAATGTCCCTGCCAAACTTGAAATGGGGTTAGCTCAAGTATGTGGGTTTTTCCAAGATTTTCCAATAATATTATGAAATTATTGGATTTAATTGGATCTAAACCCTATTCTCATGCTTCCTTGATATTTAAAATGATGAAAATGCAAGAAATTCAGTAGAAAATAGTTTGAAATTCGGAATTGGGGTTAAAATGACCAAAATACCCCTAAAATCAAAGTTATACCTTTAAAATCAGGGTTTTTGAAGGAAATTTTGATAAAATTGAGATTTTGAAATTCAAATTAAATCAAATGATGATAAAATGAAGTAAGAGACATGATGACATGTTGCTAAACACATTAAGACTGTAAAATCAGAATTTCACATTTTGCAATTTATCCAAAATAATGAATTTCGCTTGGATCCGGGTCCTGCGGGACCCTGTTTTGGTATTATGGCTAATCCGAACCTCAAATGGATTCCAAATTGCACCAAATTCGGTATGAAGCATCTACCTACTCTGATAAACAGCTTAGAATGCTAAAAATCATGAAATAATATGATTTAAATGCTAAAATTTAAAGAGAATCCTAAAATGGTGGATTTTGCCTATGGATCCGAACCAAATGCAATGCTTAATATGATAATGCAAGATTTACACCATGAAAACTTTTGATATTTTGCAGACTGTTAAAGGACCCGAAATGGAACATTTTTGGTTTTTACAGCCTCGGAATTTGAGCCATGGTGAGTTCAATAACAGAGATTTAGTTCTGACAAAGGTAAACATCACCCTAATCTGATGTAAAATGCTAACAAAATAGAAAACAGCCATGAAAATTTATGATATTTAATCAGAGCTACTCAAGACACTTACCTGAACAACTTTCATGTTCATAACTTCGGCATTTGATCAACATAAACATGGATAAAAATGTAACTTTGTGTTCCTAAGTTGACAGAACAGACCAATGTGACCAAACAGGAGACTGACAAGAAAAATCCGAAGCAGGTATCAATACTATTCTAAAAATCACAGTCTTTCAGATGCAAATAGAGGACACTTCGGACATAACTTTCATATTTTACAGTTTTGGATTTGGAGCAACACGCAAAGAGAAACCATAGCCCTAAGTTGCTCCAAGATCTCAGAGGCCCAAATCAGGCTCTGACACGTGTCCCGAACTTTCGGATTTTTGTCAGACATAAAAAAAATCAGAAAAATCTGATAAAATCAGGTTAAAAACTAGACATTCTCCCGAGTTCATAATAATTTTTGGATCGAAAATCGGATCTCCCATGAGGGATATCTCGATTTTATAAGTCGGACAATGATTTTTCAAAACGCATCTTGGGTAACAAAACCCGACTTGCCATTTTGAATGTTTACCACAGTAAACAAATTAAAATGCCTCTGAATTTTTGGCACAATTCTAGGGACACCTAAGGGCGCATTCCGTAATTTTTTTGAGATTTTTAATAAAAAATAAATGCATGAAATGACGTGTGGACTGACTGACAAAAACAGAGACCTACTGAAAATGAGCAGAATTGAAATAAATGCTAAATTAATTCTAATTAATTCATGAAACGTGCTAAATTAATGAAAAAAAATGCAAATTAAACCTAGCTAAATGCATGAAGGTTAAAAATCATCAAGGAAGCATAATTAAATATTTTTATATATGTCTTTTTATGAGAATATCTCAATCCATCTCTCGGATGAACTCTTTCTTCAAACGACTCCCGAATCGAATTATGGAATCAAATCAAGGGGAAAAGAAGTGCAACTTGCTTCGTTACGCAGCGTAGAAGCTCTTGAAAGAGGCGGCTATCATGAGCTTCCTTTGTCCTTCGCTCCGGGCTTCGGATGGTTCACCAAAATCGACCCACTACACCTTCTTCACTGAGCCAAAGGGGCGTGAATTCCAAAGTGCAAAAATCGGATTTTCAGAAAGGCTAGCTCGAATTTTCAAGTTCACAAAAAAATGGTCTCTCTATGCTGGGCGTGGAGCCTTGTTTTTTATAGATTTTCTGAAAAATTTTGAATTTCAAACAGGCTCAATCTGAGCCCTCCATGTGGCGCCATCTCAGGGGTGCTATTTTGATTTTTGAGAAAATAAAAAATGAGATTTTTGTGGGTGAGACACCTCAGCAGGATTTGAAATTTTTCAAAATTTGGTTTGCTTGATTTTCTCTGCAGGAAGCTCCCAGATGGCGCCACCTCAGAGGGTGCTCTCTTGGAGTTTGAAATTCAAAATTGCTTTTTGTAGGGAGTCCTAAGGTGGCGCCACCTCATGGTGGGCTACTTTTATTAAAAATAAAATAAAAATAAAATTTGAAGCCAAGTGGGACTCTGGATTGGCGCCACCTCAAAAGGTGTTCTGAGGTGTAAAGTTGGAAGTAGTAGGAGCATGCCATGTGGCGCCATCTCTAGAGGTGCTTGACATGTGTCAGAGGGATAGGAGTGGAGGAAGCAGACTGCGCCACCTCAAAAGAGTTCAAATTCTACTTTTCTGCAAGAAAGGAGAGGCTGACATGTAACATTTTCTCAGAGTGGCTCCTACGATGCCATGTGGCAGGAGAACATGAAGGGAGGAAGCAAAATGCGCCACCTCATAGGGGGGGTTTCTACTTTTTCTGATGCAGGGAGGTCTGGACATGTGGCAGACAAGTGTCAGCTGTTTGGAGAGGCCTTCTCAAATGGCGCCACCTCAGAGGAGAATTTGAATTTCAAATGGAGGTTGGCCCTAAAGGAATGGAGGATGGACATGTGGCGCCACCTCAGGGTGGCTCCTACAATGCCATGTGGCAAGAGGGATAGGCAAGGGACATGTGGCACCCTCATAGGCCATCTGGAAAAATCAGAGCTCAGGATTTGCGCCACCTAGTCCTTGTTTGAATTTTTGAATGGTTTGTTTTTTCTGAAGAAAGCCAGGAGTGACATGTGTCTCCTACTTTTCTGAGAAAAGTAGGGAGAAGACATGTGTCCTCTACTTTTTCTGAAGGAGGTAGAAGGAGACATGTGTCACCTGCTTTTTCTGAAAGAAGCAGAGAATGACACGTGGCAGAGGGGAGAGAAGGAGGGCCAAGCCATGTGGCGCCATCTCAAACAACATGGAAAAGGTGAAGTTCAGGATCTGCGCCACCTATGAGGAGATTTGAATATTCGAATTCTAGCTTTTCTGAAGAGAGCAGGAAATGACACATGGCATCTACTTTTTCTGAGGAAATGAGAGATTGACATGTGTCCTCTAAAGGAGACACACTCCAAATGGCGCCACCTCAGAGGAGACAAGCCTACCTTTTCTGGAGGAATCTAGGAGTGACACGTGTCTCCTACTTTTCTGAGAAAAGTAGGGAGAGACATGTGTCAGGCTACTTTTCTAGAAGGAGGGAGAGGTTGACACGTGTCCCCTGCAGGAGACACACTTCAAGTGGCGCCACCTCAGAGGAGACAAGCTTCACTTTTTTTAGACAGGACAACCTATGACACTTGGCATCTTCTGGTAATCTTGGAATGACACATGGCGCAGGATGGATAGGGTGACACATGGCAGATAAATGGGATGACATGTGGCGGCTTCTTAGGGTAGCCCCACACTGACACTTGGCATGGAAATGGGAGGAGAGAGAAAAGACAAGTGGCACCAATCCAGGGGACAAGGCTCCTATATTTTTGGGTTTTTCAAAATTCAAATTTTTAAAAGAAAAGCTTGTGTGACACCACCTCAGTGTGGGTCCCACTTGGCTTCTTTACTGAAATAAGGATAAAACAACAACTTCTTTTTGGGATTTTCATAAAATCTGGACTAATTGGTAAAACAGGAATTTTTGGAAAGAGTTGGCCCCTGTAGGGCAATTTTGTAAAAGGAAGATATTTGAAATTGTCAAAAGGGCAAAATCTGAGGTGAAGTGGCTGAAATCCATATTGAAAAACTATCCAGATCATTTTCCTGAGAAAATCTTTTGAAATTCAGAGTCCTGGGGGTAAAATAGGAAGAATTGATAATTTTGAAGACCCAGGGTTTTGAAATCAATTTTGAAAAGAGTTGAAATTCTAATCTGGATTGAAAATTTTGAAATCAAGAGTTCTGAACCTCGAAATGACATGCTGTGCAGTGGAGTGATTTGAAATGCTCATACACTGATATGCAATGTCATGTCTTATGCAATAGAATCTTGAACCAAGGCTTTGGAGATGTCTGTCTCCTGTCAGGAGTAAAATTTTGAACATCTGAGATAAAAATAGACAAAAATTGAGAGTTGTAGATGCAATCTAAAATTTTGCAGGTTCTCTACTCATAAAATGACCATTTTGCCCTCTGGCGATCCTAGAGGTTGAATGATGATGCTTGGTGGAACTGTCGGGGAGGTGAGTAAAAATTTGGGGTGTTTACAGATGCCCCTCTTTGCTACTAAGCCGGCTCATGGCCGAGCTTAGTGGCAAAGAAAAACACACCAAATTTGGGCTATACATAAAAAATGCCCCAGTTAGAAGGATCTGACTGGGCGTGAAGAAATTAGCCCGAGGAAGATGGTAGATATGAAGCGAAGAATGGAGAGGAAAGACTCACTCTGTGAGAGTGAAATTCAGGTTTTATGCCCTTACCCTGGATGGGACAGAAATACCTCGTATGGAACGAAGCTCAGGTTTGGCCCTTAACCTGATTGGGGATGGAATATCTCATAACATGAGACTCAGGTTTGTACCCTTAACCTGATCGGGCAGAAAATGAAATACCTCATCAAAGGAGGCTCAGGTTTGTACCCTTATCCTGATCGGGCGGAAAATGGAAATACCTCATTGGTTGAGGCTCAGGTTTATACCCTTATCCTGATCGGGCGGAAAATGAAATACCTCTTTGATTGAGGCTCAGGTTTGTACCCTTATCCTGATCGGGCGGAAAATGGAATACCTCTTTGAATGAGGCTCAGGTTTGTACCCTTATCCTGATCGGGCGGAAAATGGAATACCTCGTCGATGGAGGCTCAGGTTTATACCCTTATCCTGATCGGGCGGAAAATGGATGGAATCCTCGAAGGAAGAGACCATGATGGAACCTTTGGATTTTGCACAATAAATCCAATAGGGTTTTTGCAAAAGGAAGGAAAATGGGGTCCCTAAAGCTTGAAAATGGATTGATTTTGGGCATCTCATTGCTGAGGCTAAAATCAGCTTTTGAAATTGCCTTTTGCGGGAAATGATTGGTGGTTCAACCTCGAACCGAAATGGGACTGTCTATGGTGGGACAGTGGGGACACAGGGAAGTGTGCAATTTCGAGAGTTCATGCTCTCAAAGAAGGGAAGGAATCAAATCCTTAAGAGGGATTTAAAATTGGTGTCAGGATGGATCAAAAACGGATATCAAGCTCTCACTTCACGTCAGGATAGCTAGAAAATATTGTCAAAATATTGAGAATTCTGTTGTTGATTCAAAGTTTTTGAAAATGTTGCACATTGCTGCAAAGATATTCTTTCTCTTTTACCAAAAGTATTACCTCCAAACAAGGTTCACTTCGTAGAATCGAGATTGGAAATCCAAATTACCTGCGATTGACCTTCTTCAAGGAAGTTATCAATTTCCTTGATATGAATAGGAAAGAGAATTTGATATTATGAAAGCAGTTGATGAAAGAGTATTGATAATAGAATTTCATAAATTTAAAGAGGATTCTTGATAAATCTGGCAGTTTGATATCCTGAGGGCTTCTCTCATAATAATCTTTCTCCACTCTTTTGGCTCTCTTGTGTTTTGGCTGCATTCTCCTTCATTTTGGAGATGTTCTGACTTTTTCTCTCTTTCTTTTTCCTCTCTTTCTCTCTTTTGGGAAAAAGGTACGTCACAAACTGCTTCAACTTGGAGATGTTTCGATCCTCCTTTGATGATATTAGTTTATGGGTTATTTTGATGATATTGGCTCATTGGCTGGAAGATCTTTAGCTGAAATTAAATACCTTTTAGGGATTGTCGAGGGGTTCATCGCATCTGCCTTCATCTTGACAGTGCTTTGGATCTTCCCTGGAAGGGTCCGTCACAAACTCCGTCATCTTGGAGATGTTTCGAATCTTCTTTGGCCCCGGGGGTCTACTCGCCTAATTCGCCTTCATCTTGACGACAGATGAGAGATCCCTTTTTCGGATATTTAATTGCAACTTAGGTGGTTTTGAGGAGACAGGGCTTGGATGAATTCTCTCTTTTCTAGCGCTTAGGATATTTCCACTGCCTGATCTTTACAAGAATAATCTTTTGAAACTGTGCCATTGACTGCGATCAATATCGATTATCTACGGCTTTTCAATAACTTTGAATCTTCTTTTCTGGCCATATCGAGGATTTATCCTTCATCCTTTTGGTTGGCCAATAGAAAGAATTTGAATTCTGAATCTCTTTTCGCAAAAGCTTCATTCTTTTGGAAGTAATGCTGAAGGTAAATACAGATTTATGCAATAAAGATTCTGAAATCAACAAATAATTTGACAAATTGACAAAATTTTCTTGAAATCTTGGTGAAAGAGAGCATTTGAGGTCCAGCTCAACACATCCGTGACGAAAATTCTCCTCTCTTTTTCCCCAAAAAGAGAGACTCAGGCTTAGCCCTTACCTGAATGGGAAATGGGAAATACTCCTCTTTTCCCTGAAGAGGAGGTGTTTGCAAAACGAACTTTCGAAGAGAAATTGAGCTTTTGTCAAAGCTCCCTAATATTAGGCTTCTCTTATGGAAAGGGGGCCGATAATAGTGAGGTCTGAAAATTGGGTCATGAAAGGAACGAGTCCATCACACTCTCCCTGCAAAGAGGGTCCTTCATGACGAAAATGGCCTAGTATGAAATTGGGGGGTCACAAGAAAAGCGAGTCTCCATCGAGCCTCTCCCTTAAAAAGGGTTCCTCGTGTGAAATTGGAAATTGTTTTGCAAACGGTTCACAAAGACGCGAGTCCCTTCAAACTCTCCCTAAAAAGGGGCTAAGTGAACGAATTAGATAGCATGCGAAAAGAACGAGCTCCCTCGAACTCTCCCTAAAAGGGTCTCTCGCAAGAGAAAATGATTGAAATTGGATATTGAGATTGATTGACCCAAAGGTCGAAATTGGAAATTGGAAAATTGGTTGTTGGAAATTGAATGACCCGAAGGTCGAAATAGGATGACTTGATGGTCGAAATTGAGAATTGGTTGACCAAAAAGGTTGGAATTGAGAATTGGTTGACCGGAAGGTCGAAATTGTGTGACCCGAAGGTCGAAATTGAGAATTGATTGACCTAAAGGTCGAAATTTGGAAATTGATTGACTCGAAGGTCGAAAATTGGAAATTGGAAATTGAGATTGAGAATTGAAAATTGGGTGACCCAGAGGTCGAAATTGGAGAATTGCCTGATTTGAAGATTTAAATTGGAATTTGGAGAGCAAAATATCAAATTTGAGCAATTGACAGACCCTGAGGCTCAACAAAGGAGAATGATGAGTTCGAGTCAGAATTCGAATAAAATACAGAGATCACGAGTCGGAACCCAGATCAACAAAAGAAAATGAAGAGCTCGAATGATGTAATGAGATCACGAGTCGGAACTCTGATCAACAGAGAAATGACAAGCTCGAATCTGAGCTTGACTGAATAAAGAGATCTCGAGTCGGAACCCGGATTAACAAAAGAAAATGAAGAGCTCGAATCAGAGTTCGAATGAATAGAGAGATCTTGAGTCGGAACCCGGATCAATAAAGAAAATGAAGAGCTCGCATCTGGGCTCAAATAAGGTAATGAGATCACGAGTCGGAACCCGGATCAACAAAAGAAAATGAAGAGCTCGGATCAGAGCTCGAGTAAGATAAAGAGATCACGAGTCGGAACCCGGATCAACAAAAGAAAAGGATTTGAATAAAAAACCTGAGTCGGAACTCGGTTTTGGGATTTTGAAAATGTACCAGTTTGAATACTGGATTTTGAAATAATACCAGTTCGAGTGCTGGGTTTTGGTTCAGTATGGATGATGACCTTTCAATTTTGAATCATTAGGAATTGTGATGGGACTGTTTGTTGAAATCCCAATACTGACCAGATTATTGTTCATGCAGTTGAATGCAAATGAATATGAGTTGATGCACATGAATGCACAAGTGCGTGAAATGAGGAATTTGTTTATCCTGCCTACATACAGAGCAAAATTTTAAAAATGCCCCAGTGTAACTGAGAAAGAAAGTTTGATCATTATTTGAAGAAAATAGGAAGGATTACAAGAGGAGAATAAATGTTTCAAGTATAAAACTTTTTCAAGTGTCAAGCATTAATAGGATCTGGCAATTCTACCCCATCGGCATTGATGAGCCGATATGAGTTGCGGGGTAATGCTTTTTTGACAACATAGGGACCTTCCCAATTTGGCGACCATTTGCCGCCGGGACGATGCTTGAGATAAGCTGTGGATCGAAGTACTAAATCATTGACTTTGAATCTTCTTTCGATGATAGACTTTGCATATTGCCTGGGTACTCTCTGGCGATAGGATTGAGCATGCTCTGCTGCTTTTAGCCTTCTCTCGTCGAGTAAGTCTAGCTGCACTAGTCGCTGCTGCTGGTATTGATCAAGAGGTAATTGCAGAAGTGAAGCAAATTTTAAAGCGGGCTTCTGAACATGTAGCGGCAATACTACTTCTGTTCCGTAGACCAATTCTGATGGAGTAGCATTCGTTGGTGTACGAATGGTGGTCCGATAGGCCCATAGTGCATCGTGGATCTTCTCATGCCAGTCACGGCCTGTTTCCACAGTTCGCTCCAAGATACGAATTAAAATCTTGTTGGTGGCCTCTGCCTGACTGCCATTGTCTGACACAATGTCATGTGGGATGCCGAAACGGCAAAGGATGTTCTTGTGAATAAAAGAGACCACGTGTCGGCCTTCTACTGTGCGGAGACTGATGGCTTCTACCCACTTGGTGAAATATTCTGTTGCGGCAAGGAAGTATTTGTGGCCATTTGAAGCTGAAGGAGTGATGGGACCTACGACATCGAAGGCCCACATGGAGAACGGCCATGGAGAAACAACGGATTGTAAATATGTTGCTGGCGCATGGATAGAAGGTGCGTGTATCTGACATTGTACACACTTCTTCACATAATGATAACAGTCTTGTTGCATAGTCTTCCAGTAGTACCCTGCTCTTATGATTTGCTTGACAAGGGTTTGGTAGCCGACGTGGCCACCACAAATGCCTTCGTGTACTTCTCGCACGACTTCTTTGGCTTCGTCTTCATCTAAACATCTGGAATACTCTGAACTGAATCCACGACGATAGAGGACATTGGCCAAAATGAAGTATCGAGTAGACATACGCTGGATTGCTCGCTGCTCTTTCTTTGAGAGTTCTGGAGGAAATTCGCCAGTTTCTATGAAAGTTTTGATGTTGTAATACCAAGGCTTCTTCTTTTGCTCAGCCTGGTTTACTTGCTCCGCTGGAAGGAAAGCAGGTTGGTCAAGTCTGCCAATTTCAAAAGAGCGACAAGATTCTCCATTCTTGAATGTCATAATGGAGCCTAAACTGGCTAGGCTATCAGCCACTTGATTGAAATCTCTCTTGATGTGGAATAACTGAAATTCTTCAAAATTGCGGACAAGCGCTGAAACAATTTTCTGATAGGGAAATAACTTCTGATCTTTGACCTTCCATTCGGCTCGAACTTGATTAACAACGAGTAATGAGTCATCGTAGGCATATACTCTTTTAACATTGAAGTCTAGTAGAATCTTTAAACCTTGAATCAGGGCTTCATATTCAGCCATGTTGTGGGTACATTGAAAATCTAACTTGAGAGAAAATGGAATCATCTCCTTCTCAGGAGTGATTAATAGGATTCCGATGCCTATTCCCGCCATATTCTTAGAACCATCGAAAAATAAATTCCAGACTGGAAATTGCTGGATATTGCAAATTTGCTCATCAGGGAAGTCATCTTCGGCTTTCACTTCTTCGGCCAGAGGAAAATCCGCCAATTGATCTGCAATTGCTTGGCCTTTGATTGATTGCTGCGAGACATATTCTAAGTCATACTGCATCAGTAAGACTTGCCATTTTGCGACTCGTCCGCTGAGGAAAGGCTGCTTTAAGATGTATTTGAGGGGATTGAGTTTAGACAGGATTTTGACCTCTGATGCCAACAGGTAGTATCTTAGCTTCTGACACATCCATACCAGAGCTAGGCAGGTCTTCTCTATTTGAGAGTATCTCTTTTCATAATCTATGAAAGTCTTACTCACGTAATAAATGCCGTGTTCTATCAGGCTGCCTTCTTTGTATTGCGCCAAGAATCCACCGCATGCGACTTGATTAACTGAGATGTATAATAAAAGAGGTTTTCCCAATTCTGGCGGCTTCAGGATGGGAGGATTAAGAAGATACTTCTTGATTCGATCGAACGATTGCTGACATTCTGGCCCCCATTCGAACTTCACTCCTTTTCTGAGTAAGTGGTTGAAGGGCTCACATCTCATCACCAAATTGGAAATGAATCGCCGGATTGACTGCATACGTCCTTGAAGGCTACGTAGTTCTTTGAGATTCTTCGGGGGTGGCATATCAATGATAGCCTTTGCTTTGGCTGGGTCAATTTTAATTCCCCTTTTGCTGACCAGAAAACCCAACAGTTTGCCTGATTCGACTCCAAAGACACATTTTTGCGGGTTAAGCCTTAACTTGTAAAAAATGAGTCTCTTAAAGACTTGATCAAGTGCTTCGAGGTGATCTTCTTCCTCTTTAGATTTCACGAGAATATCATCAACATACGCATCCATGATTTTGCGCATCTGATCGTGAAAGATAACGGCCATTGCTCATTGATATGTTGCTCCAGCAATCTTGAGCCCAAAAGGCATAACTGTATAGCAGAAAGTGCCCCAAGGCGTGGTGAAAGAAGTTTTGGATTGGTCACGGGCGGCCAACTTAATCTGATTGTAGCCGGAATATCCATCCATGAAAGAGAACATGGCATGTCCTGCCGTGCTATCGACTAGAAGATCGATGCTTGGAAGTGGATAGTCATCCTTCGGAGTTGCCTTATTGAGGTCTCTGAAGTCTATGCAAATCCTCACTTTGCCATTTTTCTTTGGGACAACGACGATATTGGCCAACCAATCCGGGTAGTCAATAGCTCGGATAAATCCTGCTTTGAGCAAATCTTCAAGTCCTTCTTTGACTTGTTGTTCTATTCTGGGATCCATTTTTCTCAGCTTCTGCTTGACTGGCTTAGCATCCGGCTTTAAGACAAGACGGTGTTCGACCAATTTGGGGTCTAAGCCCGGCATGTCTTCATATGTCCATGCGAACACTTCTTCATGCCGCTTGAGAAAATCTGTAAGCCTTTTCTTTTCTTCCGGACTCAGACTGGTTCCGATCTGGAGAATTTTGGGATCTTCCTCTGAACCGATATTGACACCTTCAGTTGGATCTTATACTAGAGGAGATGGTTCATCTTGCTTCTGAACAGCGGCGAACTCTGTTAATTCCTGAAGAGACTGATCGTACTCTGCACAATCATCTGACTGCTTTGCCATCTTATCATTTCTGGTGCTTGCTTTGATTCTGTGAATTGTTGTCGACTTCTGAAAGGCCTTGGGATTGAGAACGAGCTTATTGATTGTCCGAGAAGTCATTCTGAAATTTTGGAGAAGAAATCTAGTTCAGATAAATCGGTTTATAGTAAGACAAGCAATCATTTGAAGAGAACCATGCATACAATCGAATTATAAAATGAAGAGATAGACAGGAAGGGAGTAGATGGCATCCGGATAGACAAAGAAACTTGGAATTTTATTGATTGAATTGATCCATGACATTGGTAAAATGAGACATTTATTTGGAAAAGAATAGAAAGAAAATAACAAATGGTCTTCATTGTGCCCCTTTGACAAAAACAGTCTCTTTTGACGAGCTTCCGCCGGCAAACCCTAGTCCTGCTCTGTGGGGACGATGTTTCTGGATCATTGGCTCGATGCGGCCATCTTCATTCTTGCCGAGTCCCTTGAAGGGTTGATAGCCATGCTTCAGGAGTAAATCAAATCCCTTTTTTGACTTCATAAATTGTGGAAACAATGGGTGATCCTTAATGGTGCTGTAGTCGATTCGGCCTCCAACCTTGAAGAATTGAGGACCTTTCCATCGGGTCATGGCTACGGTGTGCAGAGGTGGCTCTGATGATGCCTGAAGTATTTCTCGATTTTCTCCGAGGTTGATCTCTTCGCTTTCCCTGATGCTGGGAATATCCGCATTGAATGATGGCCGGGGAATCATAGGCTGTGGGAGCCTTTCTTCTGGGTCTTCTCCCAGTATTGTGGTAATCATTCCACCTTTTGACCACTTCACACATTGATGTAGGGTGGAAGGCACTGCATTTGCATTGTGAATCCATGTCCTTCCGAGCAGCAAGTTGTAGGTGGGTGGTACGTTAACCACATGGAAAAGCACTGAATGCACTGAATAGTTGATGAACACCTCCAGAAATATCTTCCCTTTTGCCGTCTGACCATGGTTGTCAAACCCATAGATAGTGATAGGGTCTGGAATATATTCTTCATCCTTGATCCCTAATGCCTTTGCGGTCATTTCGGGACATATGTTGAGGCTACTGCCTCCATCGACCAGTACATGGGGAACCGTCATTCCTCTGACTCGAACGACAATGTACAAGGCATTATTATGAAAGGAATGAGGCTTTGGAAGGTCCTCATCTGAGAAGGTGATTGGCGCATTGGTCATGGTAGAGTTCACAATCTGTGTCATGTCTTCAGGAGTGGTACTGGGTTTAACTTTGATTTTTCTGAGCAGATCCTCCAGTACTTGTCGGTGCTTGCTAGAATTTTTGGCCAAATCAAAGATGGAGACATTGGATAGAGTGGTCAGAGGCTTCTGACTTGAATTCTCTGGCCTTTGTCTAACGATTTTCTTAAAGAAGTCAGGAGTTCCTTTTGATTTGGGGACTGACTTCACAGATGCTTCAGAAACTTTCATTTTGCCGAATGCTGAGATTAGGTCCATCTTCTTAGAAGCTGGAGCTGCCTGTCGTAGCACCGACACTTGATGCTGAACCTGGAGATCTTGCGCAGAACACGGCTTGATGTGCTCGTGCGGTAGGAATGGCTGTGCCGACACTACTGCTGTGGTGTGTGGAGGAAATGGCTGATTGAGAATATCCATCTTCTCTTCTTCTTCTCCTTCCACTAAAAGATTTTTTTCAATGAGATCTTGCACGATGTTTTTGAGAACAAAGCAGTTCTCAGTGTTGTGCCCCACTGTCCTGTGGAACTTGCAGAACTGATCTTTCCATTTTCCCATGGGCACAGGGGGATCGGCCAATCTGGGCAACTTAACCATCTCTTTTGATAGCATGTACTCGAGCACATCCTCGAGTGATTGGTCAAGAGGAGTAAACTTTCTGTCGTAGCTCCATCCTTCATGTTTGGTCTTCTCACACAGTTTTGGCCCTTGATCCTGCTGAGGAGGCTTGCTGTACTGAGGAGCAGGCTTTGCTTTCTGATCCTTGTTGTTCGAACTGCCTGTGCCGTAGCAGTAATCTTTCTTCTGCCCTTTGTATCGATTTTGGCCTTTATTGCTGTTGCTGGCAGAATAAGTGAAGTGAGCTTTCTTTTTCTGCTCACCTTGGGAGTTGTTCTTGGAAAAGGTAAAGCCTTCATAGACTCCATTTTCCACACTTAGTTCGAGCCATTCGGCTCGTTCAGTCAACTCAATGAAGGTCCTGGATGGTGCTGTGGAGATCAATCCTCTTAACGGCTGCGAAAAATTGTTGAGGATTAGGGACAATGCATGCCTTTCTGAGATAGGATCTCTCATCTTATTACAGGCTGATCTTCATCTGTGAATGAAGTCCCGTGCTTTTTCATTCTCATTCTGCCTTAAATTGCAGAGATGACTCAGTGTAGGCAGCGCTTCTGTGTTGAACAAGAAGCGTTCAATAAAGAGATTCACAACTTTGTCGAACTCCTTGAGCTCGATGGGGTTGATATGCTCAGCATACCACTTGGCGGCAACTCCTTCCAAGCTGCGGGGGAAGCATAGAAACAATGCTCGGTTATCCCTTTTGAACCTCGAGCATTCAGCAAAGAAAGTGGCGAGATGCGCTTTTGGGTCGCCAGAACCATCGAACTTGATGAATTTATGGGGGAGATTCTCCAGATCATCATCCCCTTCTAAGCCGTCATAGAAGTCCTCATTGGTGAAGACTTTCTTGCCCTTATCGCAAGCTTGTAGATCCTTGACAACTCGGGCCATTTCTTTAAACTGCGCTTGCAAAGGCTCTTCTTTATCTCTGCTCTTTGATCTGCGGCTTTTACTTTGGCCACGCTTCTGAAATGCCTGAGGCACCTCATATTCTTCATCTGTATCTTCAATGGAGTCTGATTCATCTGAGATTTCCTCTGGCTGGATCCGCTTCTTGGGAGCCTTCTTACTCCTGCGACCATGGAACTTTTCTCTAAATGGATCCCTTTCTGAGCTGGTCCCGGGCTGTTCACTCATCATCTTATTCATCATTTTTCTGAACATGGCATACATTTGAGGGTCTATGCCGTCATCTTCTTGCTGCTGCTCTTGACTCTTCTCGGATCGAGGGGAACCCATTTCTTCTTCCGAGGCTGACGAGTACTGGGATGTCGTGGTTCTTTTGCCTGATCTTGTCTCAACCATCAAATGATATGGATGCTCTCTGCAGGGCAAAGACCTGATTAGATTATGAAGGAATTAGCTTTCGGAAGAAATATTTGTTGAAAATATGGTAGACAATTTGGAAAAGATATCCCATTACTGAGTCGTCACGGGAATCACGACAATTGTGTTGTTATTCCTTTTGCAAGAGAAATAAACAATAGAAATATGCCTTGTTACCTAGGCGAGGTCGTCAAACCACAATAGGAAGAAAGAGAATTTTATTAAAATAAGAAGAATAAGATTTTATTGATCTTGACAAAGAGGTGGGGGACAAACAATTTGCCACCATTCATGATAGTCGGCAGACACTCTAGGACCTGAAAAGATTTTAAGAGAGACAAAGGAATCCCAGCTGTAGCGGGCAGAATGATATGCCCCGGACCATTGTGCGGAAGTGAGATCAAACTCTGCCATAACTCCTGATAACAAGCGAGCTTCCACGTACTGCTGCCTTTGAGAGAACTGCCGAATACATCTCTCTGGTTGGTAATAAGTGCAGAAGAAAGGTCCTAGCAACTTGAACCGCTTGCCATAAGCGTAGGTATATCGGGGAGGAGACAGTTGCCGATCAAAATAGTCCCAGACTACGTCATCCTCTTGAATGTTGTTGATCATAGACCAGTATTGTGCCACTGGAAGGAGTTCTTGTCCATTGTATCTAAAAGAGCTTGCTCGGGACGGAACATGCTGGAAAAACCAGGACTGAAGTGCGTAGATGCATCCTTCAACTAAGATGGATTCTCCAAGTGAGAATCGAGTCAGACCACGATATAGGAAGGCGAGCATTGCCATGGCTACAGAGAGGCGATTGGTTTGCCGACTTCCGCATCTTCTCATAAGCTGGATTATTCTGATGTCCATGTAGTTTTGTCCATCTGGGAAGAGGGATAATCCTACAGTGCATAGAACCATTGCATTCTGAATCCTTTCTTTGGTTGTTCTTGATAGCAAGCTGACTTCGACGAAGGTCCCGTACTGGCGGTATAACTCAAGTAGGTCAACATATTCATTTCCTTCTAACTGGATCAGGGGCCAGGATCGGCGGCCTGTCATACGAGCTAAGGAGTCTCGGGGGTCCAAACCCTTGACATTGATAAGGAATTGATGCTCTAATGGGTCTCCTGGTTGACCGGCTGGTTCTGGCAATCCCATGATTTCTGAAAATTCATCCATTAAAACAGTCATTTCTCCCCATGGGAACCAGAAGGTGCACGTTCGAGGATTCCATCGCTCCGCCATTGCATGGATCAGGTTGCCATTGATGGTCTGCTTTCCGACTGCTGATGCCAGCTCTAATCCGCACTCGCTCAAATGGTCCGAGAACATTCGGGAAAAGCTCTTTAGCCAGGAATAATACCACCGGGGAATGAAAGTTCCGGTGCTAAGGGCTCGATGTTCAGGATGACCTTGTCGCACCTCGTAGGAGATGTGACCTTCAGGAAAGATAGGATCGACTTGATTGGACGCCATCGAACTGAAAACAGAGAAAGACTCAGAATGAGACTTAGGAAAATGCGAAAAAATTTTGCACGCAGGATAAAGTGCAGCTGGAAATTCGAGATCCAGTAGAATGGTAGAATGAAAAAAAATCACCTGGAGTTTTGAAAGAAATTGGATATTTGAGAAAATCATCCAGGGTTTGAAAAAAAGACCTTGTGGAAAATAAGGATGTTTGGAAAAAGACCTAATGAGTTGAAAAACATTGGGAAATATAAAGAATTGAGAAAATCATACATACAATCACATCCTGCACAAACATTTATGTACATTCAGCACTCCCTAAAAGGCTGACTCTAGATGCATCAATTTGAAAACAACTGTAGGACCTTAATCCTAACTCTAGGCTCAGATCATCTTTGTCCAATCCAGTTATACTGATATACTCGAACCAAAATCCGAGGTACGTGGCATAGAGTTTCAACTCCGGTTCTAGGGTAAGGTTTTCCAACATCCTTGAGCGCCTACCTATATACTTCAGACTGTGGCCCGCGGTACGTGGTAGGGGGGTGTTAACCCAAATAGTTGGCCCAGTTGTGAGGCTCTGTCCCGAACTAGGGTTCTGGAAGAGAGCCCAGCAACGTGAAGACCGGGTAATGATAGGTAATGGAGGTTTGAAAAATGATCACATACAAGAAATAGATGGCTCTAAAACCTAAAGAGATAGATTTTGAAAATCTTTTGAAGAAGCATACATTGTTTGCATTCAGATCCTAAATTGAGGAGGGTTGTATTTAGACCTAAGTCTATGTGAGCATGAAATATTTCTCCTCAATATGGTCCTACCAAACCATGCCTAAGCTATATGCATTCAATGTCAGCTGGGTCAGAATCTAGGCTCCTAGGTTTACATGATATTGAAAGTAAAGAGCTGACATTTTGTGAACATAATTTTGATAATTGAACTAAGTCAAGCATAATTTAGGTCAGACAAGGACAGGTCCCATCACGGTCGCCAAACCTGTTATCGTCGCGAAATTTTTCCCGTCTTCCCTTCCTTGCGAAAGAGAGAGAGGGAAATGCTTTCGCGCTTCAAACTTGACCGGATTTTGGAAAATGTTTTTGAAATACTCGCCTCCGTTTTGAAAATTTATGGGAAAATCCATGGGATGGGGCTCGACCTGTGGGTACGAGGTTCAACCGTTCCTGCCGCCTTTAACAGGGGTAATCGAACCAAGGACCAAAACTATGCTTGACTTAGTTAAATCATCAAAATCGTATTCTATCCTAAATGCACAGAGAATTCAGGCATGTGCTATGAGATTTTGGAAAATGTAAGTTGGAAAACATGATGTATGCTCAGAAAATGTTTGGAGTGGGAAAACATTTCTCAGGAAAAAGGTCAATTTCTCAGGAAACTCAGACGAAGAAGGTTTGAAATCTCGAGAAAGTTTATAAAGATTTGGAAAACAATGAAGAAATGAGAGTCTTGGGAAAATCTTGAGAAAAGATGAATATTTGAAAAAGGGAAACACTTCTCAGGAAAACTCTGACTTTGAGAATTTTCTTAGGAAAATGACGGAAAAATTATAGGAAAACTCATTGGAGAAGAAAACTGAACTTGGGAAATTAAAATCCTGGGAATCTTAGCCTTAAAACCCTTGAAGATTTGATTTTTGATTCTTGAGAAAGATCGGAAAACTCTTTTTAAAAATCTTAAGAAAATAACATTTTCCAAGGAAAATCAAGGGAAAACTTTGATTTTGGAAATCCCATTTAGAAGTTTCTTGAGAGACTAGTTTCCATGGAAAACTGTGAACACTTGACTTGGGAAAACTGATTTTTGGAAAAACTTCAGAGTTTCTTGAGAAATCGATTTCTTAAGAATGCCACTTTCTTAAGAAAATCATGAGAAAACCAATGATTTCATGATGCAAATGATATGAGTGAATGAATGCACTTTGAAAGATTTTCTAAGAAAATTTGTTGGAAAAATGTGTATTAAGTCAAAGTAAATCCTTCACATATTCTGACTGTGGCCATGAATATATTCAGAGTTTATTTGATTTAATGCACATGATTTTGAAAACTTTGGAAATATGATGTGCATTTTAAGATAGCCTAAGAGTATAGGCTCAATGTGACCATTAGAAAGATGATGGATCTGGGTCTCATCCATATTCCGACTAGGGCCGTAAATATGGATTCCACCGAGTTCATCAACTCCCTAAGAGTTGGTGCATGTGCCATTCGTGAACATCCATAGTGCTTTTGAAAGAACAATGCATGAATCATATAAGCAGGATATTGCATAAATTCAAACTATATGATATGCATCCTAGTCTAAGCAGGAAATTAAAATCTTATTCCAAAATTTATATTATTACATCACTAAGTAAATGAAATAAATGGAAATTTTCAGACTTCAGCTCCTTCTTTTGAATGTCCCTGCCAAACTTGAAATGGGGTTAGCTCAAGTATGTGGGTTTTTCCAAGATTTTCCAATAATATTATGAAATTATTGGATTTAATTGGATCTAAACCCTATTCTCATGCTTCCTTGATATTTAAAATGATGAAAATGCAAGAAATTCAGTAGAAAATAGTTTGAAATTCGGAATTGGGGTTAAAATGACCAAAATACCCCTAAAATCAAAGTTATACCTTTAAAATCAGGGTTTTTGAAGGAAATTTTGATAAAATTGAGATTTTGAAATTAAAATTAAATCAAATGATGATAAAATGAAGTAAGAGACATAATGACATGCTGCTAAACACATTAAGACTGTAAAATCAGAATTTGACATTTTGCAATTTATCCAAAATAATGAATTTCGCTTGGATCCGGGTCCTGCGGGACCCTGTTTTGGTATTATGGCTAATCCGAACCTCAAATGGATTCCAAATTGCACCAAATTCGGTATGAAGCATCTACCTACTCTGATAAACAGCTTAGAATGCTAAAAATCATGAAATGATATGATTTAAATGCTAAAATTTAAAAAGAATCCTAAAATGGTGGATTTTGCCTATGGATCCAAACCAAATGCAATGCTTAATATGATAATGCAAGATTTACACCATGAAAACTTATGATATTTTTCATACTGTTAAAGGACCTGAAATGGAACATTTTTGGTTTTTATAGCCTCGGGATTTGAGCCATGGTGAGTTCAATAACAGAGATTTAGTTCTGAGAGAGGTAAAAATCACCCAAATCTGATGTAAAATGCTAACAAAATAAAAAACAGCCATAAAAATTTATGATATTTAATCAGAGCTACTCACAACACCTACTTGAACAACTTTCATGTTCATGACTTTGGCATTTGATCAACATAAACATGGATAAAAATGTAACTTTGTGTTCCTAAGTTGACAGAACAGACCAATGTGACCAAACAGAGGACTGACAAGAAAAATCTGAAGCAGGTATCAACACTGTTCTAAAAATCACAGGCTTTCAGATGCAAACAGAGGACACCTCGGACATAACTTTCACTTTTTATAGTTTTGGATTTGGAGCAACACAGAAAGAGAAACCATAGCCGTAATTCGATCCAAGATCTCAGAGGCCCAAATCTGGCTCTGACACGTGTCCCGAACTCTCGGATTTTTGTCAGATATAAAAAACATCATACAAATCTGATAAAATCAGGTTAAACACTAGACATTCTCCCGAGTTCATAACAATTTTCGGATCGAAAATCGGATCTCCCATGAGGGATATCTCGATTTTATACGTCGGCAAATGATTTTCAAAACGCATCCTGGGTAACAAAACCCGACTTGCCATTTTGAATGTTTACCGCAGTAAACAAATTCAAATGCCTTCGAATTTTTGGCACAATTCTAGGAACACCTAAGGGCGCATTCCGTGATTTTTTTGAGATTTGTAATAAAAAATAAATGCATGAAATGACGTGTGGACTGACTGACAAAAACAGAGACCTACTGAAAATGAGCAGAATTGAAATAAATGCTAAATTAATTCTAATTAATTCATGAAACGTGCTAAATTAATGAAATAAAATGCAAATTAAACCTAGCTAAATGCATGAAGGTTAAAAATCATCAAGGAAGCATAATTAAATATTTTTATATATGTCGTTTTATGAGAATAGCTCAATCCATCTCTCGGATGAGCTCTTTCTTCAAACGACTCCCGAATCGAATTATGGAATCAAATCAAGGGGAAAAGAAGTGCACCTTGCTTCGTTACGCATCGTAGAAGCTCTTGAAAGGGGCGGCTATCACGAGCTTCCTTCGTCCTTCGCTCCGGGCTTCGGATGGTTCACCAAAATCGACCCACTACACCTTCTTCACTGAGCCAAAGGGGCATGAATTCCAAAGTGCAAAAATCGGATTTTCAAGAAGGCTAGGTCGAATTTTCAAGTTCACAAAAAAATGGTCTCTCTATGCTGGGCGTGGAGCCTTGTTTTTCATAGATTTTCTGAAAAATTTTGAATTTCAAACAGGCTCAATCTGAGCCCTCCATGTGGCGCCATCTCAGGGGTGCTATTTTGATTTTTGAGAAAATAAAAAATGAGATTTTTGTGGGTGAGACACCTCAGCAGGATTTAAAATTTTTCAAAATTTGGTTTGCTTGATTTTCTTTGCAGGAAGCTCCCAGATGGCGCCACCTCAGAGGGTGCTCTCTTGGAGTTTGAAATTCAAAATTGCTTTTTGTAGGGAGTCCTCAGGTGGCGCCACCTCATGGTGGGCTACTTTTATTAAAAATAAAAATAAAATTTGAAGCCAAGTGGGACTCTGGATTGGCGCCACCTCAAAAGGTGTTCTGAGGTGTAAAGTTGGAAGCAGTAGGAGCATGCCATGTGGCGCCATCTCTGGAGGTGCTTGACATGTGTCAGAGGGATAGGAGTGGAGGAAGCAGACTGTGCCACCTCAGAAGAGTTCAAATTCTACTTTTCTGCAAGAAAGGAGAGGCTGACATGTGGCATTTTCTCAGAGTGGCTCCTACGATGCCATGTGGCAGAAGAACATGAAGGGAGGAAGCAAAATGCGCCACCTCATAAGGGGGGGTTTTCTACTTTTTCTGATGCAGGGAGGTCTGGACAGGTGGCGGACAAGTGTCAGCTGTCTGGAGAGGCCTTCTCAAATGGCGCCACCTCAGAGGAGAATTTGAATTTCAAATGGAGGTTGGCCCTAGAGGAATGGAGGATGGACATGTGGCACCACCTCAGGGTGGCTCCTACAATGCCATGTGGCAAGAGGGATAGGCAAGGGACATGTGGCGCCCTCATAGGCCATCTGAAAAAATCTGAGCTCAGGATTTGCGCCACCTAGTCCTTGTTTGAATTTTTGAATGGTTTGCTTTTTCTGAAGAAAGCCAGGAGTGACATGTGTCTCCTACTTTTCTGAGAAAAGTAGGGAGAAGACATGTGTCCTCTACTTTTTCTGAAGGAGGTAGAAGGAGACATGTGTCACCTGCTTTTTCTGAAAGAAGCAGAGAATGACACGTGGCAGAGGGGAGAGAAGGAGGGCCAAGCCATGTGGCGCCATCTCAAACAACATGGAAAAGGTGAAGTTCAGGATCTGCGCCACCTATGAGGAGATTTGAATATTCGAATTCTAGCTTTTCTGAAGAGAGCAGGAAATGACACATGGCATCTACTTTTTCTGAGGAAATGAGAGATTGACATGTGTCCTCTGCAGGAGACACACTCCAAATGGCGCCACCTCAGAGGAGACAAGCCTACCTTTTCTGGAGGAATCTAGGAGTGACACGTGTCTCCTACTTTTCTGAGAAAAGTAGGGAGAGACATGTGTCAAGCTACTTTTCTAGAAGGAGGGAGAGGTTGACACGTGTCCGCTACAGGAGACACACTTCAAGTGGCGCCACCTCAGAGGAGACAAGCTTCACTTTTTCATGACAGGACAACCTATGACACTTGGCATCTCCTGGTAATCTTGGAATGACACATGGCACAGGATGGATAGGGTGACACATGGCAGATAAATGGGATGACATGTGGCGGCTTCTTAGGGTAGCCCCACACTGACACTTGGCATGGAAATGGGAGGAGAGAGAAAAGACAAGTGGCACCAATCCAGGGGACAAGGCTCCTATATTTTTGGGTTTTTCAAAATTCAAATTTTCAAAAGAAAAGCTTGTGTGACACCACCTCAGTGTGGGTCCCACATTGCTTCTTTACTGAAATAAGGATAAAACAACAACTTCTTTTTGGGATTTTCATAAAATCTGGACTAATTGGTAAAATAGGAATTTTTGGAAAGAGTTGGCCCCTGTAGGGCAATTTTGTAAAAGGAAGATATTTGAAATTGTCAAAAGGGCAAAATCTGAGGTGAAGTGGCTGAAATCCATATTGAAAAACTATCTAGATCGTTTTCTTGAGAAAATCTTTTGAAATTCAGAGTCCTGAGGGTAAAATGGGAAGAATTGATAATTTTGAAGACCCAGGGTTTTGAAATCAATTTTGAAAAGAGTTGAAATTCTAATCTGGATTGAAAATTTTGAAATCAAGAGTTCTGGACCTCGAAATGACATGCTGTGCAGTGGAGTGATTTGAAATGCTCATGCACTGATATGCAATGTCATGTCTTATGCAATAGAATCTTGAACCAAGGCTTTGGAGATGTCTGTCTCCTGTCAGGAGTAAAATTTTGAACATCTGAGATAAAAATAGAGAAAAATTGAGAGTTGTAGATGCAATCTGAAATTTTGCAGGTTCTCTGCTCAGAAAATGACCATTTTGCCCTTTGGCGATCCCAGAGGTTGAATGATGATGCTTGGTGGAACTGTCGGGGAGGTGAGTCAAAATTTGGGGTGTTTACAAAGTGGGATGACATGATGAGTGGCTGTAGGTAAGGGCCTGATTACAGGGGCTTGAGGTGCAGTGGGATGGGTGCTGTGTGGAGAGCATGGCGCATGCTGCTCACTAGACCATTCAGCAATGTTGCTGAGCCTAATACATAGGTATGTAAGGGACCACTAATATATAGATAACCAAGTGCAGAGTGCCTACAGAGTGTTGTGCCAAAGAAAAAGGTATATGCATGAATTAAAATGCAGAATCATACACCTCTGTAGGCTAATGTAGCAGTATTCATTACTGTAGGTTAATACAAAGGCAGACATTAGCATGAACAAAATGCTAATATATGTATAATTATGAACAGAAATATGGCTTTCCATGAAAAAAAAAAATTGTCTGCAGTTGAGACACAGGGATAAAAAAAAACTGTATTGAAGCCTCCCTTTTTGAAGCTCTGGTAACAAGGGCCTTTTCCTGCAGATGTTTCTGCTGCTTCAATGTCCCTGGAGTTTCTGCAAATGCCCAAGAGCTAGACCAGATGTGATATACTAATGGGCACCCAATTTTGCCAGGATGTCAATTACTCCAGCATAATGACTTAAACCAAGCTCAATGCCATAGTCTAGCAACATACTATCAAAATACTTATATATTTTTTTTTTTTATCATACAACCTAGATGATAAAAAAAATAATAGATGGAACAAGTAAGAATGTAATGTGATCCAGCTGAGGTATTTAAGCTTGGCTAAAGGCACTTGCAGCTAAAAAAAAAAATCAGAGAAGAGCTATGATACATCCTACATGCCAAGATCATAGGCTTAAATCATGATATTGCAAATATAAAACGTTTGCTTCCACCAAGAATTGCAGGTATATCCAATAATGAATTTTGTTATGAAGGCATATGGGTCGATCCCTGATTTTGATACGAACTCATGTATGGTTTCACTCTACTGTGAAAGGAAGGAAGTATAACCATGCCAATTTCTGTATATTGGCGAGTTTTCTCATAGAGGAGCTACAGAGTTTCCTGTAGATATTTATCCCAAGCGTAGCCCATAATCAAGGCACACCATGAGACATTGTCTCATCTGTACATTTTACTTAAAACCAGGCACACAGAATAAACCTACTTGAACTTAACATGCCTGTTCATGAATGAGTTCTTAGTGGCAATGTAGGAAAGGACATTACGTTTGATTAGATGACCACATATTACTTAGTCTTGTTTAAGAGAGAAACCTCCTGGGCCATAACTCTGAACCGAGATTACAATGGGTTCAAACTGACAGAGGATTGGATGAAAAATCTTCAGAGCTCTTGGTTTGAGGGATGGGCAACAAATTTGGTCGAGCCCTCTCTTTTGCAGGATCTCTTCAGCAGCAGATGGTCCTTCATTTTTTTTTATATTGAGCAGCTTCTCTCGGTTTAGGGATAAAGGATGATGAACAAACGGAAGGAAACTATCAACGTCCATACATATAGATGACACAGAAGAAAAGAAATGCACAATAAGCAACTACCAAAAATAATATATACAAACACTGAAACGATATTGAGACGTCATATAGGCTAAAAGGGGGGAAAAAAGAAAAAAAAAAAAACCTGATTCAACAAGATTGAAATCAATATATTAGGCAGATCGACAATGAGGTAAATGAATGCACAAAGTAGAGCATCAAAACAATAAGAAAATGTAGATGAAAAAGAGGTGCATCGGAGGAAAAAAAAATATAACAAACACGCCGGTGATGCAGAAATTAACAGACAGTAAAAAAAAATGAGGGGACACAAGTGTGTGCGAGAAGAGGAAGTGCAGGAAAACTGATATAATGGGAATGACAACGATGAAAATATAAATCGCTAATAAAAGCATAACAACAAGATCCGCAACGAGAGGGAAGAATGATCAGCATAACAAGAAATTCAGACATAAACAAATCATTAGAGTAAATATGGAGTAATGAAGGGATAGAAACAGGATGAAAACAATGCTGAACTAGTTAATTCTCAAATTACTTAAACTAAGGAATTTTAAGAGTAAGAAAACGGTTGTTGGAACCAGAGGTTCTGTTGTTGTGGCACCGAGATGGATCGAGATTATACAAATAACCCGACACCATTGATGGTGCAAAATGATGAACTCAAAATAAGAAAGGGAAATCGGAAAACGGAAGAGGGTACTCACCTGGTTTGCAGAGATTCTGAAGAAACGGGAAAGAGATTTCTTCTGTGGCTTTGAGATTCTTGTTAATACTCAATCGATCCTCCACCAATCGAGGAGGAAGCGTCAGGGGCGATACTCTTTTAGCCTTTTCAGAATAGATGACTGCAGGGAAGATGTCTTGCGGAGATGCTCTTCTTCTCGATCTTGCAGGGGCTTTGATAATGGATATCAACGAATAACAACGGATGATAGATTAGGCGAGACTTCCTTGATCAAGTGAGGGATGATAGATTAGCCGAGACTTCCTTGATCAAGTGAGGGATGGATATCGGCAACGGATCCTTCAGCCAAGCCAGAGGAGAGAAAGTAGATGATCAAAATATGCTCAAGAAAAGTTGCTACGTGAAGATGGGTCTAATGGATACCGAAGGAAGAAGAGAGATGCCCTCTTTAAAGAGAAGAAGGAAAATTCGAGAAGCTGTTTGTTGAAGATGAAAGGGGGAGAATGCAGAGATTGTTGAAGATGAACGATGGTGAACGAGAGAAGGGATGCGCGGGAGCTAACCGTTGTAGATTTTCTCATTTTCCAATAAGAGGACTCCCTTTAGGAATTTTTTGTAAAAATGGTTGGAAGAGGAGGTTTTTAGAAAAATCAACTTAAACCATTTTGTTTTCTTCGTAGTTTTTCCAATTTTTTTGGTTTTTGTGTTTGTTTTCCATTTTTTTGTATTTTTGGAATAAGGATCCTAAAGTTTTACGAGAAATCAAAGGTTAAAACTAAACTTTTTTTTGGTGTTTTTGTAAAATAATTACAAAAGAGAATTTTTCTGAGAGTTTTAAAGCTATTTTGAGAAAATTTCTTCAGAAATGGGTTTGGATCCGGGTTTTGAAGAAATTTGGATTTAAAACGCTGGATTCGGATCCAGAATTGATTTTGAATACATTAATATGGAATTTAATTCAGAAAATCTGAAGAATGATTGAAATTTAGCTTTGAAATTGTTTTGATTTTCTCAGAAAATGGAATCAGGGGCAAAAAGGCCATTTTACAAATCTTTGAAAAATTTGGGGTGTTCACAATATGTATCTTGTTTGTTCTTCCTTTTAGAAATTTCAGGAAATTTGAACCGTGATACCGTGAGGTCTATGCATTCGTGTATGCATGCTTCACCAGTGGATTTAGTAGAGTTAGTCTTCTTTCAAAACCATCTTTCTATTTGGCAAATGCTTTTCCTACTCTAGATGCATGAAATCAGAAGGTGCTCCCAATGAATGGGTCGCTACCTTGCGCGTCTCATTGTTTTGTTTGAGTTCCTACAAATGTTTTCTTTTTATTCGTTTGCTCCACTTAGATTTTGAGTTGCTATTATGGGAAACGTCTTACCTTAGTTCTCGTTGGGAAGCACCATTATTTTCTTTCTCTTCTTGTTTTTTTTTTCATTTTTTTTTTCTGTAATTTTTCACTTAACTCTTGGTTCTTGGTTGCTGATTGGGGCAGGTCTGCCCCTGTGCGTGATGAGCTTTGATGGGTACACCTTGGACCGAGCTGGGCTCGCCCGGGTGCACCCATACCTTCGACACTCCCTCTTGGCGCGGGTCGGGTTGCTGGTTGCAACCAGCAACTATCTTAGTGGGTTGTTTCAAGGAGCTGTGCTCAGACCTAGTCCCAAAGGATCTGGGACTGGCACGGCCTACCTTGGCCAGGGTTCATGGTATGGTCGGGTCCCATTTGGGAAAAAGGGGCCTGCGCCCCTTTGTCTAGTTTGTGCATCGGGTCACTCGGAGCCAAGGGCACCCGGGTTGGCCAAGCCCTTTGGGGGTCTAGTCTGGACCTCCGGTTCAGACCAGAACCATTGCTGGGACCCTTTGGTCCGGCCCCAAGAGCCAGACTTGAGTCCCAGCATGGTTGGCCCAGCCTTGACCCCAAAGCAGCCGCCTAAGTGCGGGCTGCTCCAGAATTTCTTTTTTTTTTTAGCCCCACTGTACGTCCTTAGGGATTGGTCTGAACCGTGGGTTCAGACCTTACCTCCCAGCAACTGCGTGGTCTGATCCAAAGGACCAGACCTATGACAGACCTTTCCCCCACTTTGCTCGGCGCCGCGAGCCTACCAGGTGCTAGCCACCTTGGTGGTCCGATTCAGGCTGACCCGATCTACCCAAGAGTCTGGCCTGAACCGTGGGTTCAGACCAAGACTCTTGACAGAGCTAGTGGTCTGGTCCAGATGACCAGACCCGCACGCACCTACCCATTGCAGTATGACTGCAATAGGCTACCGAGTGCCAACTGCACTCGGGTCCCTAGTAGTGTTGGCGCCTTTTTTTGCCTGCTGTCACCATCGGTGGCCATTTGATCCCAATCAAGACCCTCGAGCGTGGCCGAACCACAGCCTTGGTCTGGTCCAAATGACCAGACCCGAACCCCTCTCTTTTTCTCGCATTTATTCGCAAACCAATTAGGGTTTTGGGTATGTGTGGATCGCGGTTGCGAGCAATCATCTCACACACACATGTATATGGATGCATATACATGTGTAATGTGTAAGTATATATATGAATATATATATGCTTAAGTATATGTATATAGGTAAATGTTTAGGGTTGGATGACGTAGGTCGATTACCTATGGGAAGCTAGTCGGACACATGGCACCTTCGTGCTTTGACCAAATGTTCCCGCGATAACCTTTAAACTCCGATGTGAGTTGTGCCATATAAGTGTTTTACCTTGTGACTGTCCAGACAGATAGCAAAATTGACTACGAAATTGTAGTGAATCTCGTACTTTTCCTTGATTCCAGTTCCAACAGTTTAATGTGTAAACGGGTGAGCACTATTACAAAACCCCACGTATATAAAGCCTTACATTTGTTACAAGTTCTTGACGATGTTTCATACCTTTTTATCGAGTCCGCAGGCGCGGCATCCAAACCATGGAGATGCTAATGTTATTCCCATAAGTTGGGAATATCCTAGATTTCATACTTGACGCGTAAGTGTGTCAAACTTTGTAACCTAGAAAAGGTGAGATACTTACATATATCTTTCATGATTTTAAATACATTGGTTCTCCCGCAAGAGCGGCGACACACCGTGTGCGATAATGGGATTCACATACGTATGAGAATCACATAGATTTCCATCTCAACACTTGAATGGACCAAGATCATGGATCTTTTAAATGTGAGTGGCCTCTGCGTAAGAATTGCCAAATCTTGACTTTGTAGTTCCAACTACTTGAAAGATGAAATTAAAGTTTTGCAACATCTATTTCTAGACTTTATGAACTTGCTATGTGCATGTCTATTGGAATTGAAGCATTGTACACTCACATGCACATTATCATGTAAGTGCATTATGTTTCTCAGTTATGCAGTTGTATCATGCCTCTGTTTCTTATGATTGTGCAATTGACTTAAAATAATGTGGTACATAGTTGCACCCCGCACGTAGCGCATCTTAACACTTGTACTGCTTAGAGCGTACCTCGACTGGTACATTGTGAGACTCGTGCTTGAGGCATTGATGAGTGCATTAAGTGCACCTTATTCATGAAATGAAAAGATTGATACACAAAACTTGAACACCATAGGGTATAAGTTGCACTATTTGGTTTGGACTCTGTTGGAGTCTTTGGGCAATGGCCCCTCGGTCATGAGTGAACTCACATGTGTCTATACCCTAATTATGAAAAAAATAATATGGTGTTATGATCGCTTTCATGAACAATGTGCTCTTATTCGCCATGTGAGGCTGAGCACGTGGATGGGCAGGCTAAGTCCTCATTTGCATACCCCGCGGGGACCACGAGGCACAAATTTCTTGAAAGGAGGTATGACTGAATTTTGAGCCTAAGAAAGATAAACCTGCTTCGCCCCATTCACAGACGGTTCACCATGGAGAGGATGGATGGTACAACCTTGAGTGACTTGTCGTTACTACGACACTTGTTTTGACAGGAGCTGTAGCATCCTTTGACCTCCAGTCACTCGGAGTTAGGGAGGTCGAGGTGATCTTTCAAGATACCTCACTACTGCAGTAGAGTGGATTGCAATCCTTACTTATGTGAGAGTTTCTCTCAGTTGCGGCTGCTCGCATGAGGTTTACTCGATCTGTGGCATCCCCGGTTACTACATTAGAAATTGAATAACAGACGCAGGGTGCATGGCTCACAGAATGTGAGGTTCCTTCGCGTACCTGAAGGAGTAATAAGAACTTAAAGACTAACCAATCACAGTTGATGTACTGTAGTTGTTGCTTTACTTGTTCACTGTTTCAGTACTTGTTCTGTTCCTTTACTCTTATCTAGTTGCTTATATTTTGTAGTTGTTTAGTTCTGTTACCTGCTTTACCTTGTTAGCACTTGTTGCATGTGCACTTACCTCACACAGACACATATATCTGTTGTTTCGTGTTATTGCTTCCTATTTTTCCTTATAGAGATGAGATATGTTGTTATTGATTCTTCACCACCTCGCAAGAGGACTGACCCCGTTTTATGGGGATGCAAGTGATGAATAGGTACAACGGTGATGCAACGGCACACGGTGGAGGCTTGGGGACCCACACTTAGCATGCAGATTCTGCGCCTGTTTGGTTTTGGGTTTTTAGGGGATGTTTTCCCTATATTTTGACAGACTTATAGTACTTTGTCTCTGTGAACACCCCAAATTTTTCAAAATCTTTTAAATATTCCCTTCTTGCCCCTAAATTCATTTTTTGAGCAAATGAGTCATTTTAAATTTAAATCTCAGTTCATTTCTCAAGTTTTTACTGAAATTAAATTCATTTTATATGTTTAAATTGATTTTGGATCCGGATCCATTGTCCAGATCCAAAATTGAGTCTCATTGTCCAATTTTTAAGAAAATACCAAAAATAGTTTTCAAATAGCTCGGATAGTCCATCCGACATCCGTTTGGATCTATCATGTTATATTTCTCGATTCAAGTATCAAAACTCGAACATTTTCTCAAAACCTGGGTCCAAACCCTCTTTTTTGAAGAAATTTTCCCGAAATAGTCTGAAATTCTCAAGAAAATACTTTTGTAAATATTCTTTTTAGAAAAATACAAAAATATTAGGGTTTAGTCTTTGTTTTCTCAGATTTTCATTCCAAAAATACAAAAAAATAAAAATACTCAGAAAAGAACCAAAAAAATCAAAATTAAATGAAGAAAATTGCAAAATGGTTTTTAGAAACCCATTTTTGAAAAAGACTTTTTAAAGAGGCTCCTTTTAGAAAAAACTTTATTTTCGTTTAAGAGTCGAGTTAGGGTTTTGAAAACCCTAACTCTCGCCTTCTCCTTCTCTTCCCATCCAGAAGAACTCCATGGCCGATCCCATGTGCGCCCTCCTTCCACCGAACCTTCCAGAGGCTTCACCCAAGCCACCCATCACTAACGGACCTCCCTCAACCCTCAATCTGCAACCGGATCCTTCCTTCTCCCTCTTTAAAGGAGCATGCATCACCTCCTTCAGGAACCATCGCTTTTCACCCCTCCATCTCGACATTTCTTCTTCCTCTACTTCTTTCTTCTTCCCCTCTCCCCTTCTTCTTCTTCTTCTTCTTTGTTTCTGATCCCTCTGGTTTTCTCCCACTTGACCGAAGAAAGTTGATCACCCGCAAGCAAGCTAAGAAATCTCATCTCGTACAGAGGATCCCAAAGACTTCTTTCCTTTGTCTTGGGTTCTGAAGAAAACCCTACAGCCGAGCCTTCTTCTCTCTCTGGTCCTCATCTCCATCTTCTAACAGAAGTCGATCGGCCATCCCTGCAGTCGTAGGTAAGTAATCGCCCATTTCTTTTTTTTTTCTTTTCTTTTTTTTTCTCTTCTCTAATTCTTCATAGAAACTCGTTTTTCCTCCGTAACATTTTAAAATCCCATCTTCTTACAAAGCAAAGGGGTGGAATCGGTCTGCATGTGCCAGAACCGACCCATCTGTGTGTAAAATCAAAGGAATATATATTCCTACATCTTTTCATTCCCCTTTTATAATTTGTTTCTGAATTTATTATTTCCAATATCTGTTGATGCTATTATGCGTTAAATCCAGTATGTTTCTTCACCGATTTTTTTTTTATTGTTGTTTTGCTTGTTCGTTTTGTTTTCTTCTTTCCCTTTTACCTGTAGTGCATTTCATTGATAGATTCTCACTTGCCTTTAGCTCATATACATTTTGTCCACCTTTTGACCCAGTAGCTCTCGGTGGAGCTCATTTAAGTCGATGTCCTGCTTCAATAGGGTTTAATGGTATTTTGTTCATCGGGTTGTGGTTCAGGTGACAGTTCTTTTTTTTTTTTTGAGTCTATTGCTTTTTCTGAAATTTTGTTCATCATCGACCCATCAAAGTCCCTTGTAATGTTGAGTTGCATGTCATCGGCATTAATGGGATACACTGCCAGTGTTATGAGAAAACAACTCAAACAACTTCTGATATCAAGAAATTTCTGAACCGATTCTACCCCATCGGATCATTTGAAGATACCCAAGGTTCATAACAGTAACAGAGGAGACATTAGGGCTGGCGTCTGAGGTAACAGATAACTCACCAACATCTGCTATCTCTTCTCACCTCTTTGTTACCTGATATTATTTGGTGATTAAGTGGCTTCACAGGTTGCAGGGTTTCGAGATCATTATATGCCTAAAGTCTGAAGCTTTTCTCGATCCATCTGTGCAAAATAAATTTTAGATGATCAAATAGATTTTATGAAAATAAAATATTCCTGTTAAGTTATTCATGCCTCTAAGATGTCTTTGATTTGCCCCATAACATCTCTTTTATAACAAGCATTGGGAATCCTGATGTCTCTGTCACGACCTTGGTGATATCTTTCCCAAAGACTGCTGAAGGTGGTCTTGATAAAGTTAAGCCTGTTAACCTTGCTGAAATCCATAATCAGAGATGGATGAGTACTTCCATGTGCTTCTCATTCTTGTTCTACACTGGAGGATTGGCATGAGAAGTCATTATTAGGGGGGTGTTAGTATTCAAATCGCCATGCTGTAGCTGTGGAAGATTGTGACCTTGCTGAGGATAATCCAGAAAATTTCTTCTGAATGATTTAGTTTGATGAAACTAAGTCATTGGTGCCCCTGGTCGTTTGGTGGTCCACCAGAAGGTTCATCCAGCCGTTTGACCAAAGGTAAGTTCTCATTGTTCAGCAAAATGAATATCGCATTAAGGTATTTCATACTAGATCCCTGTACATCCCATTCCCTTAGACCTACCACTCGATATATTCTTGCATTAATGTTCCTTTTGGGCATTTCCTTCAAGTGGTTTGCAGGGTTGACCACTCGAATTCATTTGCTTCTTATTCGTCATCATATTTTAGCACAGAAATTTTCTGCTAGATCTTGCAATATTCATCGGATGTAATTGTTCTTGTCCCTGTTATATTTGATATGATTTTCTCTTTTCTTTACATTGATGGCGCTTTTTGATCTACTGTGCTGGTCACAATGGCAGTTATGAGCTCTAAGGGATTTGTGTTGTCCATAGACCAGAGACGATAAGCTCTGCTCATAGTCTATTAGTTTATTTTCAAGAATTAGATCAAGTATATACATTCCCCCTTTCGTTTGCCATTTCTTTTTGCAAATTCTCCTACTGTGGCATAACTATAATGAAAGATTGTGGAAATTTTTATGGGTATACAATAACCTCTCTCAGTGATTGTAACCAAAGGAATCAAGTTTCAAGTGCATTTACACTGATACAATCTACAATACAATTGTGGTGCCTCTCATGTCAATCTTACTGATTATCAGCTGATTGGTATCTCGAAAGTTGTTTTCTGCAAGACTTTTGATGAAAAGCAAACACTAGAGGTGATCTTAAGCTTGCAAACGATGAGGCCCTTCTTGCCCAGATCAAAGGTAGAATTGATAAAGGCCAGGGGTCTCGTGGTGATGACTGCCATGAATGAGAAGCAAAAATCGCGCTCTCAAAGCTGACTGAATCAAAACACTGTGGCGGCTGGAGGAATCTTGATAGGCTGATTGAAGCTACATTGATGTACGTCACACTGAAGTCGCCTATCAGGTTCCAACTCACGGCAACCCACCTGTTCAAGCATGCTCGGCTGACACTAATGCCAACAATACAACTGTATTTGTTGTGAGAAGATGTGGATTTGTACTATTTGTCATGAGGGCATCTGCTGAGGAAGCTTTACAAAGGTTACAAGGGATCATGATTGGTCAGCAAATGGTCCATCTTTCTTGGGGTAGAGGTCCTACAACCCAACCGGATCAATCTGGTGGCTAGGCCCAGCATGCAGATTCTAATAAATGGGCTGGAGCTTATTATGGTCATGGGCAAAGGTATGATTTATACTCATATGCTGCTGCTCAAGATCCTTCTTTATATGGATATGGTGCTCACACTGGTTACGGCAGTTACCCCTAACAGGCAATAAATCAATTTTTTTTTCTTTCTTTTCTTTTTCATTCATTTCATCTATCTCTAACTCATGTTCCTGGGTGTTAGATAATTAGATAAACTCATATGTTATTCTTCTAGGTCAGCATGTTTAACTTTGATATGACATGAGAAAGTTTCAGGGAACTTTGTTACTGGTTAACAAGAAACTGTAGTGTATGTAAAAGTGATAAGTCATCGTTGATCACCAGCAATGGCTGGTGTAGTTCAGCCTCTAGAACAAAAGGAGGAGATGTCAACAAATTAAATGTGGCTTATCTTGCTCTTCACCATCAAGCCACCAAGCACAGCACGCAGAGTGCCTACACAACCAAGCAAAATTTTTGGTAATGAGATCAGCATCTCAATTCCATATGAACACGTTGAATCAGTTGCTCAAGATATTGCTTGGAATGGAATTTCAAGTCATGACAATCTAACAACATTTTCAGAAACCAAGGTTGATGTTCAAACATCTCAAAGCAAAGGTTCACCACGTTATCTTCCGCAGTACAAGCCAAGCATCTCAAGCCAGAATTTTACTGTTCATCGTTTCTCTTTTGGCACCAATTTTGTGTCACTCACCATTGTTGGAAGTATTTATATCTCATTTGTCGCCTCACTTCCGTGCAACATTCACTTTCATCTCACATGCACACAATCACTTCCAGCTACTTCTTCACAGCATTTGATATATTTCCATTTACCCGTAGCTTCCAGTGTTCTTATCATTGCACCTCATTTGGCATTGCTTTCATCACATTACCATCATATATTACGCAAACATCCATATTTTCTTCATCAACATGACACCTGCCGTATATGCACAATGTCATTTTTTTTCCTTTGCATATCAGTTCAATGTGTGTAATTGCATCATATCAAATAGTATATATATATATATATATATATATATATATGCATGTCGTTTAGGTATATATATTCCATCATGCTGTCTTAAGCTTCTATTATGATATCTTTTGTGATATGCTTGTCTCTTGCTTAGGTTAATTCCTGTTTTGCAGAATTTCTTCTTTGGCTTAGAAATCTCGACATTTTTTTTTAGATTCAATTCAAATAATGTAATAAGATAGAGTATAATGAGAATTTACATTTCCTGTTTTAGATAGAATGAATGAGCATTGCAAATATCATAAATTATTTATTTTCATGCTTTTTGCCTTTATTTCTCAAAAATCTCACAAATGGGAACACGAATGGCACGTGCACCATTTCGTAAGAGGTAAATTAATCCTAAGTTGATGATTTACATCAATGGCCTTAGTCAGGATGTAAACAAAACTTAGGATTTTTATCTTTTATAAAATAACACTGGATCCACACCGGATCCTCTTCAAAAATCATCATATTTTCAAATATTTCCTTCTTTCATTTGAGTTTAACTTAAAATTGGCTCAAAATATATACCAATGGTCATAGTCAGGGTATATTGAGAGTTAATTTCATTTTAAACTCTATAAAAGCATAAAAATATGTTTTATTCTTCACCTGAATTTAAATATAGATTATTATATAATACATTCAATGACCATAGTCAATGATGTATTATATTTTCAATCTTATTATAATTCATTTAAAGAATGAGATATGCTTTTCAAAATCCAATTTCAAAATTCTTTAAATTCATTCATCATTTAGGATAGAACTGCATCATGTCTTCAAAAATTTCTTTTCCAAAATCCAAGTGATGTAAATATCTTCCTCAATCTATCTTCAATCCTTATCAAATCTGATTCATCCTTTCATTTTTCAAAATTCTATTTTATTTTTCAAAGTTCAATTTAACTTTGAGATTTCAAAGTCATTTTTTATATTCAAATTCAAATCAGATTTCAAAGTCCAATTTGACTTTGAAATTCCAATTCATTTTATATTCAAAACTCCAATCAAACTAAAAGTTCAATTTAACTTTGAGATTCTTGATTCATCTTCTAAATTCCAAATTCAAACTTCAAAAATTCAAGGTCTAATTTGACTTTGAAATTCGTTTGTATATTCAAAATTCTAAATTTCATTTTCCAAGTTCAATTTAAACTTGGAAGTTCTTGATCCATCTTCTGAATTTAACTCCAAATCCATTTTAGGATCCAGAATCCAATTCCACTTTTGGATCTCAGACTTCAGATCCAATTTCCTTATAGGATCCAGAATCCAATTTCACCTTGGATCTCAGACTTCAGATCCAAATCCATCTTAGGATCCAAAATCCAACTCTACATTGGATCTCAGACTTCAGATCCAAATCCATCTTAGGATCCAGAACCCAATTCTACTTTGGATCTTAGACTTCAAATCTAAAATCCATTTTAGGATCCAGAACCCAAGTCCATCTTGGATTCTAAAATCTCGGATCCCATTCTGTTTAGGATCCGGAATCCAATTCCAATTCTAGATTTCAATTCCATTTTTTGGATTTAATCCGAATCTCTTAAATTCATTTCCATTCTTGAATACCACTTGATTTTCTCAAATCCATTCTAAGATTCAAATTCAATATCACTTCAAAATTTCATCTTCTTCTCCTAAATCCATGATTAAATTCAAAGTCCATTTCTGACTTTGAAACTTCATTTCCTTTCATTTCAAAGCTTCAAATCATTCTTTTCTCAAAGTCAAAGATTGATTCTTCCAACTCTGATTTACTTCAAAGACTTAGAAATTCTCTGATCTATCTCAAGTTCTAAGTCAAAATCAATCATCTTTTTCACTCTTTTACCAAATTCATCTAAGAATACTTGGAAATTTTTAAAACATCTTTCAAAAAGAGCATACATCATTGCATTGCACAAGCATGATTCTTTATGCATTTAGATCTTTAGGCTAAATTCTTAGATTATATTTAGGCAAAATAAAAGGCATAGATTCGATCCTTGGTTTGATTACCCCTGGTAAAGGCGCCAGGACCGGTCGAACCTCGTACCGACGAGCGAATCCCGTCTCTCCATTTTCCCGCAACATTTTCAAAACGGAGGCGAGTTAAATTTCTAAATATTTTTCAAATCAAGGTCAAGTGAGACCGCGCAAAATAGTTCCTCTTCTCTCTTTCTTTCTCTTCTTTTCTCTTCTCTCTTTCTTTTCTTTCTTTTATTCTTCTCCCTTCAAAAAGGAGAAAAATAGAGGTTAGAAAAAGGAAAAGAGAAGGAAGAGAGAGAAACCACAAGAGAGGAAAATTTTTGCGATGATCACAGTTTTGGCGACCGTGATGGGACACGTCTCCGTCTGGTCGAATTATGCCTTTGCTTTGCTTAAATATTTTCTAAGTCTTTATTCTAACATATGTCAGCTACATTTTACATGCAAACCTTAGGAGCCTAGACTCTGTCCTAAAGCTGACATCTTTGCATATAGGATCTAAGTATGGTTTGGTAGGACCATATTGAGGAGATTACATCCATGTTCACATTAGACTTAGGTCTTAAATACAATTCTCCTCAATTTTAGGGATTGAATGCAAAACAATGTATGCAAGTGTATGCTTCTTCTTATTTAAATCTATCTCTTTAGGACTTGCATTAGAGCCTTCTGATTTTATTGCATGTTGATCATATTTTGAAAACATCCCTACCTATATTGTCCCGGTCTTCACGTTGCTGGGTTGTTTCACTGAACCATAGTTCGGGAGAAAGCCTCACAACTGGACCACTTATTTGGGTTCGCGCCCCACTACCACGTACCTAAGGGCCATAGTTCGAGGTATATCGGTAGGTGCTCAAGGATGTTGGGAAGCCCTTACCTTAGAACCAGAGAAATATCTTATATGCCACGTACTTCGAGCTTCGGCTTGAGTATATCGGCATACCTTGATTGGAATCAGACGATATAAAAATCTTAGAGTTAGGATTAAGGTCCTATCAGCCATTTCAAATATTGCATATAGAGTCAGCTTTACGGAGTGCTGTTTCCGCATCCTTGCTTGTATATCTGTGATTGTATGATATTTTATATATATATCTTCCTTATATTTTCCAAAACCCTGGGTATATATTATTCAAAATTTCCTCTTTTAAAAACCCAGGTGTATTGCCTTTTCTTTCTGACTTCTTCAAAATCTTTTTGATCCTGCCTGCTATTTTTCAAAATTTTTAAATCCTTGTCATCTATTTTCAAAATTTGTTTTCCTCCATCATGAGAGAAATGATATTGCCTATGAGGATTTTCAAAATCATAAAATTTCTTCTAAAGAGTCTTTAAAAGATTCAAATATTTTGATCTAAATCCCTTTTAAATAAACTAACATGTTGATTTTCCTTTTTCAAATTAGGTTTTGAAAACCATTTGTCTTCAAAATCATCACCTTATGTTTGTTTTCTCTTTTTTAAACCACTATCCTTGAAATCAAACCTCATGATGATCTCTCATGATGATTCTCCTTTTTAAAGGATCAGATCTCACGCTGATCGTTCTTCTTACAAATGAATTTTCCTCCGAAAATGATTTCTCACTTATCTTTTAAACAAACATTTTCCTTTCAAGATTCCATATGCAGGCAGGATCAGAAAAACTCCTTTTTCTCAAATCTTGTAAATCTTCAGTTAATTTTGATTTCTTCATCAGTTTCATTCATTTTATTCATATTTTTATCAAGTTTACATCAATTTTATCAAGTTTTATCAAGTTTATCAATATTTCCTCAATTCTATTAAATTTTATCAATTCTTTTCCCTTTCAGGTTAAGAGATAAACCTGATGCCTCTTTCCCATGAGGTATTTCCTTTATTTTTATTGGCCCTTTCAGGTTAAGGGATAAACCTGACCCTCGTTGTCCGAGGTGTTTCCCGCTCAGGTTAAGGGATAAACCTGACCCTCGTTGTCCGAGGTGCTCCCATTCAGGATAAGGGAAAATCCTGAGACCCCTTGTAGGAGCAACAAACGCTACCTATAAGGATTCTTTTGTAAATACAAGTTTTGTTAATCTTTATTGATTTTCTAGATTTATATCAATCTCCCTTTATTAAAATCTCTTTAAATTCTATTCTTTTTCCCGTTCAGGATAAGGGATAATCCTGAAACCCCTCGTAGGAGCAATAATGCTACCTACGAGAATTCTTTTGTAAATACAAGTTTTGTCATCCTTTATTGATTTTCTGAATTTATATCAATTTCTCTTTATTAAAATTTCTTAAATTCTTTTTCCCATTCAGGATAAGGGATAATCCTGAAACTCTCATAGGAGCAATAACGCTACCTATGAGGATTCTTTTGTAAATACAAGTTTTATCAATCTTTATTGATTTTCTAGATTTATATTAATTTCCCTTCGTTAAATTTTCTTAAATTCTATTCTTTTTCCCATTCAGGATAAGGGATAATCCTAAAACCCCTCGTAGGAGCCACAACGCTACCTATGAGGATTCTTTTGTAAATACAAGTTTTGTTAATCTTTGTTGATTTTCTAGATTTATATCAATTTCCCTTCATTAAATCTCTTTAAATTCTATTCTTTTTCCCATTCAGGATAAGTGATAATCCTGAGACCCCTCGTAGGAGCAATAACGCTACCTAAGAGGATTCTTTTGTAAATACAAGTTTCGTAAACCTTCATTTGATTTTCTAAATTTATATCATTTTTTCTTCATTTAAATTCCTTAAATTCTTTTTTCCCATTCAGGATAAGGGATAATCCTGAGACCCCTCGTAGGAGCAATAACGCTACCTATGGGGATTCTTTTGTAAATACAAGTTTCGTAAACCTTCATTTGATTTTCTAAATTTATATTAATTTTTCTTCATTTAAATTCCTTAAATTCTTTTTTCCCATTCAGGATAAGGGAAAATCCTGAGACCCCTTGTAGGAGCAATAACGCTACCTATGAGGATTCTTTTGTAAATACAAGTTGTGCCAATCTTTATTGATTCTTTTTAGATTTATATAGATTTTTCTTCATTAAATTTTCTTAAATTCTATTCTTTTTCCCATTCAGGATAAGGGATAATCCTGAGACCTCTCGTAGGGGCAACAATGATACCTATGAGAATTCTTTTTGCAAATACAAGTTTTATCGATCTTTATTGATTTCTAAATTTATATCGATTTCTCTTCAAATTCTATTCTTTTTCCCATTCAGGATAAGGGATAATCCTAAGATCACTCATAGGGGCAACCATGCTACCTGTAAGAATTCTTTTTACAAAAACAAAATCAAATTTTCCTCAAATGTTCTACATTTTCTTCAAAGTTCTATATCCTTCTGTCTTCTCAAAGTTTATTCTTTCTATATTCCCCGTTCAGAATAAAGGGTTTAAATCCTGAAAATTGAACTGCATATCTGGTCCACCTAAATCATAGATCATAAATTCTAAATCTTGTCATATCCCTTCTAAATTCAAGTCTCAAGTTGTCTCTGCACAAAACCCTCTTTCCCTTTCAGGTTAAGGGATAAAAACCTGAATCATTGTCCTAAATCCTCATCAAATGTATATTCTTTTCCCCTTCAGGTTAAGGGATAAACCTGAATCATTCTTTTTCTAAATTCTCTTCAAAATATCTATTCTGTTTTCCTTTCAGGATAGGGGATAATCCTGAAACCCCAGCCATTCTTCTTGCTTCGATCTCTAAATATCTTAAATAGGCCGATCTCCTTCCCGACTCTGAGTTGAAAAACCTAGTTATTTTGCTAAGTTTTCAAATCTAAAGATCAAGTTCATCAGTCCTCGTGCTGTTTGTCTCTCAGAAAGTCTCAATCTTAAATCAAGTCATTAAATGAAATGTCCCAGCTACTTCGCTGGTCGTTAAATTGATTAAATAAAATGTCTCAGCTACTTCGCTGGTCGTTAAATTGATTAAATAAAATATCCCAGCTACTTCGCTGGTCGTTAAATTGATTAAATAAAATGTCCCAGCTACTTCGTTGGTCGTTAAATGATTAAATAAAATATCCCAGCTACTTCGCTGGTCGTTAAATGATTAAATGAAATGTCCCAGCTACTTCGCTGGTCGTTAAATGATTAAATGAAATGTCCCAGCTACTTCGCTGGTCGTTAAATGATTAAATGAAATGTCCCAGCTACTTCCCTGGTCGTTAAATGATTAAATGAAAGGCCCCAGCTACTTCGCTGGTCGTTAAATGATTAAATGAAATGTCCCAGCTACTTCGCTGGTCGTTAAATGAAATGTCCCAGCTACTTCACTGGTCGCTAAATGAAATGTCCCAGCTACTTCGCTGGTCGCTAAATGAAATGTCCCAGCTACTTCGTTGGTCGCTAAATGAAATGTCCCAGCTACTTCGCTGGTCGCTAAATGAAATGTCCTAGCTACTTCGCTGGTCGCTAAATGAAATGTCCCAGCTACTTTGTTGGTCGTTAAATGAAATTTTCTGACTCCTTCGTTGGTCGTAAAATGAAATGTCCCAGTTTTCACTGGTCATTAAATAAAAGGTTCTAGCTCCTTCGCTGGTCGTTAAATGAAAGGTCCCAGTTTACTGGTCAGAATGTCCAAAATCATAAATTGCAACTAAAGGTTACATCAAAATCTATATTGAGTGATTATTTCACACAGAATTCATGAAAAATTTGCCAATTTGCTAAAAGTATTTGTTGATTCCAATATTTTTACTACACGAAAGAATTACCTCAGATTACCTCTAGTATTTTTCCAAAAGGTGAAACTTTTTTGCGAAAAAGAGGTAAAATTCAAATCTTTTCCCTGTTGATCAACCAAAAGGATGAAAGAAATATCCTCGGTATGATTAGTGAAATAAATATTCAATGATGTTGAAAAGCCAAAAACGAATTGATATTGATCATAGCTATGGCGCGTGTTTAAAGATGATTTTCTGGCAATCAGACAGTGGAAGTATCCTAAGCAACAAAAAACCCACTTAATCCATATCTTCTCATTCTAAAGTTGCAATCAAATATCTACAAAAGGGATCTCTCAATTGTCATCAAGATGAAGACGAATTAAGCGAGTAGACCCCCGGGGCCAAAGAAGATTTGAAACATCTCCAAGATGACGGAGTTTGTGAAGGATCCTTCCAGGGAAAGTTCAGATCACCGTCGAGATGAAGGCGAGTGTGATGGACCTACCAACAAACCCTAAATGATATTTGATTTCTGTTATCACCTAAAGACCTTTTTGAGCCAATATCATATATAAATCCCTGAGAAAAAGAAGGATCAGAGCATCTCCGAGATGAAGGAGTTTGTGATGTACCCTTCCCTGAGAAAGAGAGAAAAGTCAGGACATCTCCAAAATGAATGATGATGTAAAAAGCCCGAAAAGCCCAATGACTCAAAAAGAGTGCAAGAAGATCATCACGGGAAAACACCCAGATATCAAACTGCCGAAATTGCCAGAAGTCAACTTTTCTTATGCGAAATTCTTTTATCAATATCTCTTCACTACTTGCTTTTATGAAATTAAGAATATTTCTTCTTTTCTCATATCGAGGAAATGGATAACTTCCTTGAAGAAAATCATCAACGCTAAAATTTTGAATTTGACTCTTAAGACCGAGAAGTTAACCTCGTTGGAGGAAATACTCTAGATAAAAGAGGGAATATCTTTGCACACATGTACACATTATTCAAGCATTGAAGTCAATTATAAATTTGTCTTATTGGCAAAATTTTCTAGATATTCTAAGAATGAATTAAGTATTCAATGTCCATTTTGATACAACCTAGCGTTGTTTATATCTTCCAGAAGAGTTATCCCATTCAGTTGAAGTATCTCTCCTATCCCATCACGGTTTCAAGAAATCCGTATGTTTGTTCTCACTCAGGTTAAGGGTCAAAACCTGTATTTTCTGCGAGAGGTCATTAAATTCAAAAGCTATTCAGTCTCAACAATAAGACGTCCAAGACCATTCCTTTTTCAAAGCTTCACGGAATTCCATCTTCCTCCTTTCGCAGACCCCTTTCGGATTTGTTCGTCCAAACTCCGAAGGTCCCATCATGGTCTCTTTACCCGAGGATTCCATTTGGTAGTCCCCTTCAGGTTAAGGGATAAAGCCTGAACCTCGCCCCTCGAGGTATTTTCCTTTTTTAGTTTTGGGTTAAACCTGAATCTCGTTCCAACGAGTTTCCCTCATTTTTGACGAGGTGTTTTCCTCCAGTCCCATCATGGTTCTTCCCATCGAGGAATCCGTGCTTTGTATATGCATCCAGGATAGGATCCTACTTGAGCTTCATCTTACAAGGCATTTGCCAAAAATGTCCCATCAAGGTCATCATATATTCCTTTCCCCATTCAGGTTATTTTGAGATATATTCGTCCCATCCAGGTTAAGGGCTAAACCTGAGTCATTCTGAAAAGTTGATTTTGTCTCACCCATGAGACTTGATCAAAATTCTTATCTTTTCATCATTTCGGGATCTTCACCCAAAGTTCCATCACGATTTCCTGATCTCTATTATTCAGTCATATCATTTCTGAGGATTTCGTCTCTCCAAAGCCATTCAAGGATAAAGTTTTAAACCTGAAAAACCATGTCTTTCAAATAAATTCTTCCACACCCAGTTCAGATCTGCTGACTAGGGCATTTCTTTCAAAATTTGGAGTGTTATCTTTGCCACTAAACTCGACTTTCAACCGGCTTAGTAGCAAAGAGGGGCATCTGTGAACACCCCAAATTTTTCAAAATCTTTTAAATATTCCCTTCTTGCCCCTAAATTCATTTTTTGAGCAAATGAGTCATTTTAAATCTAAATCTCAGTTCATTTCTCAAGTTTTTTGTTGTTGTTTTGCTTGTTCGTTTTGTTTTCTTCTTTCCCTTTTACCTGTAGTGCATTTCATAGATAGATTCTCACTTGCCTTTAGCTCATAAACATTTTATTTAGCATATCATTTTGTCCACCTTTTGACCCAGTAGCTCTCGATGGAGCTGATTTCAGTCGATGTCCTGCTTCAATAGGGTTTAATGGTATTTTGTTCATCGGGTTGTGGTTCAGGTGACAGTTCTTTTTTTTTTTTTTTGAGTCTATTGCTTTTTCTGAAATTTTGTTCATCATCGACCCATCAAAGTCCCTTGTAATGTTGAGTTGCATGTCATCGGCATTAACGGGATACACTGCCAGTGTTATGAGAAAACAACTCAAACAACTTCTGATATCAAGAAATTTCTGAACCGATTCTACCCCATCGGATCATTTGAAGATACCCAAGGTTCATAACAATAATAGAGGAGACATTAGGGCTGGCGTCTGAGGTAACATATAACTCACCAGCATCTGCCATCTCTTCTCACCTCTTTGTCACCTGATATTATTTGGTGATTAAGTGGCTTAACAGGTTGCAGGGTTTCGAGATCATTATATGCCTAAAGTCTGAAGCTTTTCTCGATCCATCTGTGCAAAATAAATTTTAGATGATCAAATAGATTTTATGAAAATAAAATATTCCTGTTAAGTTATTCATGCCTCTATGATGTCTTTGATTTGCCCCATAACATCTCTTTTATAACAAGCATTGGGAATCCTGATGTCTCTATCACGACCTTGGTGATATCTTTCCTAAAGACTGCTGAAGGTGGTCTTGATAAAGTTAAGCCTGTTAACCTTGCTGAAATCCATAATCAGAGATGGATGAGTACTTCCATGTGATTCTCATTCTTGTTCTACACTAGAGGATTGGCATGAGAAGTCATTATTAGGGGGTTGTTAGTATTCAAATCGCCATGCTGTAGCTGTGGAAGATTGTGACCCTGCTGAGGATAATCCAGAAAATTTCTTCTGAATGATTTAGTTTGATGAAACTAAGTCACTGGTGCCCCTGGTCGTTTGGTGGTCCACCAGAAGGTTCATCCAGCCGTTTGACCAAAGGTAAGTTCTCATTGTTCAGCAAAATGAATATCGCATTAAGGTATTTCATACTAGATCCCTGTACATCCCATTCCCATAGACCTACCACTCGATATATTCTTGCATTAATGTTCCTTTTGGGCATTTCCTTCAAGTGGTTTGCAGGGTTGACCACTCGAATTCATTTGCTTCTTATTCGTCATCATATTTTAGCACAGAAATTTTCTGCTAGATCTTGCAATATTCATCGGATGTAATTATTCTTGTCCCTGTTATATTTGATATGATTTTCTCTTTTCTTTACATTGATGTCGCTTTTTGATCTATTGTGCTGGTCACAATGGCAGTTATGAGCTCTATGGGATTTGTGTTGTCCATAGATCAGAGACGATAAGCTCTGCTCATCAATTTTCTTGCTCATAGTCTGTTAGTTTATTTTCAAGAATTACATCAAGTATATACATTCCCCCTTTCGTTTTCCATTTCTTTCTGCAAATTCTCCTACTGTGGCATAACTATAATGAAAGATTGTGGAAATTTTTATGGGTATACAATAACCTCTCTCGGTGATTGTAACCAAAGGAATCAAGTTTCAAGTGCATTTACATTGATACAATCTACAATACAATTGTGGTGCCTCTCATGTCAATCTTACTGATTATCAGCTGATTGGTATCTCGAAAGTTGTTTTCTGCAAGACTTTTGATGAAAAGCAAACACTAGAGGTGATCTTAAGCTTGCAAACGATGAGGCCCTTCTTGCCCAGATCAAAGGTAGAATTGATAAAGGCCAGGGGTCTCGTGGTGATGACTGCCATGAATGAGAAGCAAAAATCGCGCTCTCAAAGCTGACTGAATCAAAACACTGTGGCGGCTGGAGGAATCTTGATAGGTTGATTGAAGCTACATTGATGTACGTCACACTGAAGTCGCCTATCAGGTTCCAACTCACAGCAACCCACCTGTTCAAGCATGCTCGGCTGACACTAATGCCAACAATACAACTGTATTTGTTGTGAGAAGATGTGGATTTGTACTATTTGTCATGAGGGCATCTGCAGAAGAAGCTTTACAAAAGTTACAAGGGATCATGATTTGTCAGCAAATGGTCCATCTTTCTTGGGGTAGAGGTCCTACAACCCAGCCGGATCAATCTGGTGGCTAGGCCCAGCATGCAGATTCTAATCAATGGGCTGGAGCTTATTATGGTCATGGGCAAAGGTATGATTTATACTCATATGCTGCTGCTCAAGATCCTTCTTTATATGGATATGGTGCTCACACTGGTTACGGCAGTTACCCCTAACAGGCAATAAATCAATTTTTTTTTCTTTTATTTTTCATTCATTTCATCTATCTCTTACTCATGTTCCTGGGTGTTAGATAATTAGATAAACTCATATGTTATTCTTCTAGGTCAGCATGTTTAACTTTGATATGACATGAGAAAGTTTCAGGGAACTTTGTTACTGGTTAACAAGAAACTGTAGTGTATGTAAAAGTGATAAGTCATCGTTGATCACCAGCAATGGCTGGTGTAGTTCAGCCTCTAGAACAAAAGGAGGAGATGTCAACAAATTAAATGTGGCTAATCTTGCTCTTCACCATCAAGCCACCAAGCACAGCACGCAGATTGTCATCTCATAAAGCCTACACAACCAAGCAAAATTTCTGGTAATGAGATCAGCATCTCAATTCCATATGAACACGTTGAATCAGTTGCTCAAGATATTGCTTGGAATGGAATTTCAAGTCATGACAATCCAACAACATTTTCAGAAACCAAGGTTGATGTTCAAACATCTCAAAGCAAAGGTTCACCACGTTATCTTTCGCAGTACAAGCCAAGCATCTCAAGCCAGAATTTTACTGTTCATCGTTTCTCTTTTGGCACCAATTTTGTGTCACTCACCATTGTTGGAAGTATTTATATCTCATATGTCCCCTCACTTCCCTGCAACATTCACTTTCATCTCACATGCACACAATCACTTCCAGCTACTTCTTCACAGCATTTGATATATTTCCATTTACCCGTAGCTTCCAGTGTTCTTATCATTGCACCTCATTTGGCATTGCTTTCATCACATTACCATCATATATTACACAAACATTCATATTTTCTTCATCAACATGACACCTGCCGCATATGCACAATGTCATTTTTTTTTCCTTTGCATATCAGTTCAATGTGTGTAATTGCATCATATCAAATAGTATATATATATATATGCATGTCGTTTAGGTATATATATTCCAACATGCTGTCTTAAGCTGCTATTATGATATCTCTTGTGATATGCTTGTCTCTTGCTTAGGTTAATTCCTGTTTTGCAGAATTTCTTCTTTGGCTTAGAAATCTTGACATTTTTTTTTAGATTCAATTCAAATAATGTAATAAGATAGAGTATAATGAGAATTTACATTTCCTGTTTTAGATAGAATGAATGAGCATTGTAAATATCATAAATTGTTTATTTTCATGCTTTTTGCCTTTATTTCTCAAAAATCTCACAAATGGGACCACGAATGGCACGTGCACCATTTCGTAAGAGGTAAATTAATCCTAAGTTGATGATTTACATCAATGGCCATAGTCAGGATGTAAACAAAACTTAGGATTTTTATCTTTTATAAAATAACACTGGATCCACACCGGATCCTCTTCAAAAATCATCATATTTTCAAATATTTCCTTCTTTTATTTGAGTTTAACTTAAAATTGGCTCAAAATATATACCAATGGCCATAGTCAGGGTATATATTGAGAGTTAATTTCATTTTAAACTCTATAAAAGCATAAAAATATGTTTTATTCTTCACCTGAATTTAAATATAGATTATTATATAATACATTCAATGACCATAGTCAAGGATGTATTATATTTTCAATCTTATTATAATTCATTTAAAGAATGAGATATGCTTTTCAAAATCCGATTTTAAATTCTTCTAATTCATTCATCACTTAGGATAGAACTGCATCATGTTTTCAAAAATTCCTTTTTCAAAAACTTCAAGTGATGTAAATATCTTCCTCAATCTATCTTCAATTCTTATCAAATCCAATTCATCCTTTCATTTTCAATTTCAAAGTTCAATTTAACTTTGAGACTTCAAAGTCATTGTTATATTCAAATCAGATTTCAAAGTTCAATTTGACTTTGAAATTCCAAATTCATTTTGTATTCAAAACTCTAATCAAAACTCAAAGATTCAATTTTAACTTTGAGACTCTCGATTCATCTTCTAAATTCCAAATTCAAAAATTCAAAGGTTTAATTTGACTTTGAATTCGTTTGTATTCAAAATTCTAAATTTCATTTTTTAAGTTCAATTTAAACTTGGAAGTTCTTAATTCATCTTCTGAATTTAACAACTCCAAATTTCATTCTAGGATCTAGAACCCAATTCTATATTTGGATCTCAGACTTCAGATCCAATTCCATTCTAGGATCCAGAACCCAATTCTATATTTGGATCTCAGACTTTAGATCCAGTTCCCCTTTAGGATCCAGAATCCAACTCTACATTGGATCTCAGACTTCAGATCCAATCTCATCTTTAGGATCTAGAATCCAATTCTACTTCGGATCTTAGACTTCAGATCCAATTTCATCTTAGTGTCCAGAGTCCAGCTCTACATTGGATCTCAGATTTCAGATCCAAATCCATCTTAGGATCCAGAGTCCAACTCTACATTTGGATCTCAGACTTCAGATCCACTCCATTTTAGGATCCAGAATTCAAAGTCCATCTTGGATTCCAAATCTCGGATCCCATTCTGTTTAGGATCCGAAATCCAATTCCATTTTCGGATCTAATCTGAATTTCTTAAATCCATTTCTATTTTCTTAAATACCATTTGAATTTCTCAGTCCATTCTAATTTCAAACTTCAAAATCTAAATTCAATTCCATCTCAAGTGTTCATTTCCCTTCCTAAATTCAAATTCAAAACTCAAAAAAATTCAAATCATTCTTTCCCAGAATCAAGATTTATTCTTCCAATCCGGATTTACTCCAAAGACTTAGAACTTCTCTGATCTATCTCAAGTTCTAAAGCTTAATTCAATCATTTCTTCACTCTCTTACCAAGTTCATCTCATAAACTTGGAAATTTTCAAAACATCTTTCAAAAGAGCATACATCCTTGCATTGCACAAGCATGATTCTTTGTGCATTTAGATCTTCAGAATAAATTCTTAGATTTTATTTAGGCAAAGAAAAAAGGCATAGATTCGATCCTTGGTTCGATTACCTCTGGTAAAGGCGCCGGGAATGGTCGAACCTCGTACCGACGAGCGAATCCCGTCTCTCCATCTTTTTCCCGCAAATTTTCAAAACGGAGGCGAGTTATTTGCTAAATATTTTTCAAATCAAGGTCAAGTGAAAACCCGCAAAAGAGTTCCTCTTCTCTCTCTCTTTCTTTCTTTTCTCTTCTCTCTTTCTTTTCATTCTTTTATTTTTCTCCCTTCAAAAAGGTGGAAAATAGAGGTTAGAAAAAGAAAAGAGAAGGAAGAGAGAGAAACCAACGAGAGAGGAAAAATTTTGCGATGATCACAGTTTTGGCGACCGTGATGGGACACGTCTTCATCCGGTCGGATCTATGCCTTTGCTTTGCTCTAATATTATCTAAGTCTTTTATGTCAGCTATATTTTCATGCAAACCTTAGGAGCCTAAACTCTGTACTAAAGCTGACATCATTGCATATAGGATCTAAGTATGGTTTGGTAGGACCATATTGAGGAGATTATATCCATGTTCACATTAGATTTAGGTTGAAATACAACTCTCCTCAATTCTAGGGATTGAATGCAAAACAATGTATGCAAGTGTATGCTTCTCTTTATTTAAATCTATCTCTTTAGGACTTGCATTAGAACCTTCTGATTTTATTGCATGTTGTTCATATTTTGAAAACATCCCTACCTATATTGTCCCGGTCTTCACGTTGTTGGGTTGTCTCACTGAACCATAGTTCGGGAGAAAGCCTCACAACTGGACCACTTATTTGGGTTCGCGCCCCCCTACCACGTACCTAAGGGCCATAGTCCGAGGTATATCGGTAGGTGCTCAAGGATGTTGGGAAGCCTTTACCTTAGAACCGAAGAGATATCTTTATATGCCACGTACTTCGAGCTTCGGCTTGAGTATATCGGCGTACCTTGATTGGAAACAGATGATATAAATCTTAGAGTTAGGATTAAGATCCTATTTGTCATTTCAAATATTGCATATAGAGTCAGCTTTAAGGAGTGCTATTTGTGCATCCTTGCTTGTATGTCTGTGATTGAATGATATTATATTTGTATATATCTTCATTATATTTTCCAAAAACTCTGGGTATATATTATTCAAAATTTCCTCTTTTAAAAACCCCAGGTGTATTGCCTTTTCTTTCTGATTTCTTCAAAATCTTTTTGATCCTGCCTGCTGTTTTTCAAAAATTTTAAATCCTTGTCATCCATTTTCAAAAATTTTTTTTTCTCCATCATGAGAGAAATGATATTGCCTATGAGGATTTTCAAAATCATAAAATCTCTTCTAAAAGTCTTCAAAAGATTAAATTTTTTTTATCTAAATCCCTTTTAAAAAAACTAACGTGTTGATTTTCCTTCTCCAAATTAGGTTTTGAAAACCATTTGTCTTCAAATCATCACCTCGTGTTTGTTTTCTCTAGTAAAATTTGTTTTTAAAACCTCTATCCTCAAAATCAAACCTCATGATGATCTCTCATGATGATTCCCTTTTTAAAGGATCAGATCTCGCGTTGTTCATTCTTCTTGCAGTGGATTTTCTTTTCAAAAATGATTTTTTTCACCTATCTTTTAAATAAACATTTTCCTTTCAAGATCCCATATGAAGACAGGATCAGAAAAACTCTTTTTTCTCTTAAATCTTATAAAATTTCAGGTAAATTTGATATTTATATCAGTTTCATTCATTTTATTCGTGTTTTTATCAAGTTTATATCAATTTTATTGAAGCTTTTATCAAGTTTTATCAAATATTTCCTCAAATTCTATTAAATTTTATCAATTCTTTTTCCCTTTCAGGTTAAGGGATAAACCTGATGCCTCTTTCCCATGAGGTATTTCCTTTATTTTTATTGGCCCCTTTCAGGTTAAGGGATAAACCTGACCCTCGTTGTCCGAGGTGTGCCCCTTTCAGGTTAAGGGATAAACCTGACCCTCGTTGTCCGAGGTATTCCCGCTCAGGTAAAGGGATAAACCTGACCCTCGTTGTCCGAGGTGCTCCCATTCAGGATAAGGGAAAATCCTGAGACCCCTTGTAGGAGCAACAACGTTACCTATGAGGATTCTTTTATAAATACAAGTTTTGTTAATCTTTATTGATTTTCTAGATTTATATCAATTTGCCTTCGCTAAATTTTTTTAAATTCTATTCTGCTCCCATTCATGATAAGGGACAATCCTGAAACCCCTCGTAGGAGCCACAATGCTACCTATGAGGATTCTTTTGTAAATACAAGTTTTGCCAATCTTTATTGATTTTCTAGATTTATATCAATTTCCCTTTATTAAATTTTCTTAAATTCTATCTTTTTTTTTTCATTCAGGATAAGGGATAATCCTGAGACCCCTTGTAGGAGCCACAATGCCACCAATGAGGATTCTTTTGTAAATACAAGTTTTGCCAATCTTTATTGATTTTCTAGATTTATATCAATTTCCCTTCATTAAATTTTCTTAAATTCTATCTTTTTTTCTCACTCAGGATAAGGGATAATCCTGAAACCCCTCGTAGGAGCGATAACGCTACCTATGAGGATTCTTTTGTAAATACAAGTTTCGTTAACCTTCATTGGTTTTCTAAATTTATATCAATTTCTCTTAATTAAAATTCCTTAAATTCTTTTTCCCATCCAGGATAAGGGATAATCCTGAGACCTCTCGTAGGGGCAACAATGCTACCTATGAGAATTCTTTTTGCAAATACAAGTTTTATCGATCTTTATTGATTTCTAAATTTATATCAATTTCTGTTCAAATTCTATTCTTTTTCCCATTCAGGATAAGGGATAATCCTGAGATCACTCATAGGGGCAACCATGCTACCTGTGAGAATTCTTTTTACAAAAACAAAATCAAATTTTCCTCAAATGTTCTACATTTTCTTCAAAGTTCTATATCCTTCTGTCTTCTCAAAGTTTATTCTTTTTATATTCCCCGCCAAGGTAAGGGTTTGTGAACACCCCAAAATTTTCAAAATCTTTTAAATATTCCCTTTTTGCCCTTGATATCATTTTCTGAGAAATTAAGCCACTTTTGAATATAAAATCCAGTTCATTTCTCAAGTTTTACTGAAATTAAATTCATTTTATATGTTTAAATTGATTTCGGATCTGGATCCATTGTCCAGATCCAAATTCGAGTCTCATTGTTTAAATTTTAAATTAAAATTATAGAAAATACCAAAAATAGCCTTTAAATAGCTCGGATAGTCCATTCGACATCCGTTTGGATCCATCACATTGTATTTCTCGATTCGAGTGTCAAAACTCGAACATTTTCTCGAAACCTGGGTTCAAACCCATTCTTCTGAAGAAACTTTCCCCAAAATAACCCTGATCTTTCAGAAAAACCTTTCTCTTATGAATATTTTGAAATTTTGTAAAATTAGTATTAATTATCTTAGTTTTAGAGTTTTACAAATATATGTTTAAAAAAGAAAAAGAACAAAAAAATAAGAAAATCAAAAATCCAAAAATTTCAAAAACTATGCAATCTACCTTCCTTTTTAAACCTTTTTCTTGAAACCCTTTTTTGAAAAACCAAAAGCCACTTTTTAGAAAAATCATGAAAAGGGATCCTCTATTGGGAATTTGAAGAAATTTGCAACGGATTCCCTTCGCCTCCCACCATCGATCTTCAACAAACCTCCCTGGAGTCTCCCTCCACCTCTGATCTTCAACAACCCATCTCTCTCGAATGCTCCTCTCCTTCTTTAAAAGGGGAGCACGCAGGAGAGAGAGGGGGTCGTCTTCTACCCCACCATTCGCTCCTCCTTCCGTCTTCCTCTCAATCCTTTTTCCCCTCTCGGCTTCTTCATTTCCTCCCTGCAATTTCCCCGTTGAGTTACAGTAGGACCTTTGAATCTAGCAACATCAGCAAATCGGAGTCAGAAAATACTCAGGTGAGGAAAATCGCATTGGAGGAAGGAAAATCCAAGATCAGAAGTGTGCCAGGTGCAGTTCTATAACCCAAAATTTATCGGTTAGTGTTATGTTTACAATCATAAATAGGTTTATTCATATAATCATAAGCATGTGGGTTGTGCATTGTGCATAAGATACAAATTATTTTGGGACCTATATCAAGTTAGGTGATTGACGAATGTTGTCTCCTTCTACTACTGTTATTTCACCATTCTGGTTTGAAGAATCTCATGCTGATGGGAAGTTTAGGCAGGACAGTTTTTCCAAGCACCAATCCCTTGCCTGGGAAAGAAGCGTGATATGAGAGATCAGACTCCACCATGTGCACCCTATTACCTTCACGGTGGGCATCTCACTGTACATTTACTTTCCATTCTGCTGTTACTAGTAATAACAACTTCTGTGAAGAAATGACTCGATCGTGCTGAATGATGACTAGCCATGGTTACCGGACGGTCTGTCCTTAAGGTTGTTGACATTATGCTCTGTATGAAAGTACTGGTTACATACTTTTGCTGTACTGGAAATGAACCTATCTGAGATGGACTCGAAGCTGGTCCAGCATTCGTCGATAGTCATGAGTGGAAATTCAAAACAGGTTATCCAAGACCATTAGATACTGACAGGGCACTTGAAATCCCTCAATCTGTTAGATTTGGTCACTGCCATTTTGTTTTTTTTTTATAAAGCAAAACTGATTTCCAAGATGTACAGCAACTACTCCATGATCAACCAAAAAAAAAAAATTTTTTTATACAATCTGGTTTGGTAGAGCTAAACCATTGATTTATCCAGTCGTGTGGTGATAAACTACTTGATTTGTTCAGCAAAAGGTATGTTTCCCTTCTTTAGCAAAAAAATGAATATCACATTCATAGATATCTTGCTATGTTCCTGTATGTCTCACTCTCTCAAATCTATTGCCTCATCTCATACCCTATAAACATGCTTATGTATATTTCAAACAAATGCTTACATCTTCCCTTCACTACCCAGCAGCTTCCTTTCACTGTCACGCCACCTTCACAGTATCCCCCAGCACATCCCTCACCAGCTCATTCCAACATCTGCTTGCAGCAACCCTTGTTGCACTATATCACCATCATGTCATTGTAAAGGTAATGGTGGTTTCACCACCGCTGCACTTATCTCCAGCCCTTGCCTGTTTGTTCCAGATTTCATCCCTAGTTTTTTTTTTACCATCAGATTGGAATCCCATTTCTTGTTTCATCCTACACTCATAGTCTATCTCACCTTCAGATTCCATGGTGTTTAAGTGCATCCACGTAATTGTCTAGCTCACTAGCTATATTATCCTGGCTTTCACCAGTATATGACTCTGATTTATTTTTATCATCAGCCAAGGCCACATGTTGAACTACATTTCCAGGTATAAACAAGTTTCCTTCTGAATGTAATGCAGAAAAACCTGCTGTCACTTGACCCTCATCCTTGAGAACATTGAAACCTGAATTAGTGGCAAAAGCCTCACATCTTCAATCTTCTCATCCCAAGTAACAGCTGGTGACTCAGAGATGCGTTCCTTGTGGGATAATTCACACAGAAATTCAATTTCTACATCTGATTTAGCTTGATCATCAGAAATAACAAAGGTCCCTACGTTAATGCATTGTGTGTTTGAAATTGAAGTAGCTAATGCATCTGTTTCTACTTCTCCATATCCAGATGGCATATTTACATCAAAAAAATGCTTCATGTAGCTTATTTTGGTTCTTGAGTTAAAAGACTGGGATCTGATGTCATTTTTGGATTTCATATCATATGCCGAGATAGTCTCACCATTTGGGGTCTTCTTCATCATAAGTCATTTTTCCTGTCCAGCTATCACCCCAGTCACTTTCTGTTGTGCCTTAATCCAATGTCCGTCTACCACTTATTCACAGTTGTCTCACTTCATCCCTATCAACCTTAATATCGAGTGTATAAACCTCCCAAATCATCTCTTTCCCCTGTTTACTGTGGTTACAAAGGTATATCCACTGCCCCTCTTCTCCAACCACATTCAACCACCTCCCTGCTCATCATCTTTACTTTGGTATTATCATTATATATCAAGTAATTATGCTGTCTTGCATTATTATATTGTTCTATACTGTCCTTCACCTCATGAGTTATGCATTGGAATAAATATAGGCATCAACATCATTTTTTTGGATAACCTCATTAGAACATAATCATGCCAATTTTCTTTCCAGTTATATTTGCCTATTACATCCATTTCTACCATTCACCTCTTACAGTATGTTCCTATATATATGTATATACATACATATATATATATAAATATATATAAACACATGTGTGTATATATGTTTCCAGTTCAACATCCTATATCCCATGTATTATATGAACCTCATTAAGCATAAGGTATATCGTATACATTTTTTTGGCTTTTGATTTAGAGTATTCATTCTTCAACAGAATGGACATTTTCAGGTATGTCTTTAATTTTAATATATATAGCATTATTTCAAATTCTCCTTCTATATTTTGCCTATTATCTTGTGCTAACTCCGTCTTTTGCAGGAAATACATGGAAAATGCAATCCTCTTCTTAGCTTAGAAATTCCTTATTTAAGTCAATAGTTAGATGATCATGAGAAATTTTACATTTTCAGCTTTTAGATAGAATGAATGAGCATTATAAATATCATGAATCACTTGTTCTCATATTTTCTCCTTTGTTCTTCTAAAATCTCACGGATGGTGAAACACGAATGACACGTACACCATTTCGTAAGAGGTAAATTAATCCTAAGTTGATGATTTACATCAACGGCCATAGTCGGGATGTAAACAAGACTTAGGATTTTTATCTTTTACGAAATAACACTGGATCCGTTTTCAAAATTCATCATATTTTCCTTAAATATTTTCTTCTTTTATCAGAATTTAACTTAAAATTAACTCAAAATATATATCAATGGCCATAATCAGGGTATATTGAGAGTTCATTTCATTTTAAATTCTATAAAAGAACCAAATGTATTTCATTCTTCTCTTGAATTTAAATACAGATTGTTATATAATACATTCAATGACCATAGTCAAGGATGTATTATATCTCCAATCTTATTTTTATTCATCTAAAGAATGGAATAGCTTTTCAGAAATCCAAATTCAAATTCTTCAAATTCATTAATCATTTAGGATAGAATTACATTATATTTTCAAAATTCCTTTTTCAAAACTTCCAGTGATGTTAATATCTCCTTCAATCAATCTTCAATTCTTGTAAAATCCAATTCATCTTTTCATTTTCAATCCTATTTCATTTTCAATCTCAAAGTCCAATTTAACTTAAAGATTCAAATTTCATTTTATATTTAAAAATTCCAATTCAAATCAGATCTCAAAGTTTAATTTGACTTTGAAATTCCAAACTCAATTTCTATTCAAAACTCCAATCAAGTTCAAAGTTCAACTTTGAGATTTCTTTCATCTTCTAAATTCCAAATTCAAACTTCAAAATTCAAGGTCTAATTTGACTTTAAAATTCATTTGTATATTCAAGATTCAATTTTTAAATTCAATTGGAAATCCTGATTCATCTCCTGATCCCAAATTCTAAATTTCAAAATTCAAAGTCCAATTTGACTTTGAGATCCATTTGTATATCCAAGATCCAAATTCTAACTTCAAATTCAAAGTCCAAATTGACTTTGAAATTCATTTGTATATCCAAAAATTCAAAATCTAAATGAAATTTCAAAGTTCAAATTAAACTTTGAAACTTCTGATTCACCTTCAAAATTCAAAACCAAGTTCATCTTCCAAATCCAAAATCAAAATTTGAGATTGATTCTGAATCTCAAAGGCTTGGCCTTTTCTAAGTTTTAAATTCAATATGGGTTTTCAAAACCCAGATCCATCTTCAAAAGTCCCATTTGGACTTTCAAAACTTTAACCCAAAATTAGATCAACTTAAATCCAGTTTTCTGAATACAATTCTACCTTTGGATCTACAGACTTCAGATCCATTCAATTTTAGGATCCAGAATCCAATTCTACATTGGATCTCAGACTTCAGATCCAAATCAATTTTAGGATCCAGAATCCAATTCTACTTTGGATCTCAGACTTCAGATCCAAATCCATTTTAGGATCCAGAACCCAATTCTACTTTGGATCTCAGATTTCAGATCTTAAATCCATTTTTAAGATCCAATTCCAATCCCAATTCTAGATTTCAAACCCAATTTCATTTTCAGATCTCATCTGAACTTCCTAAATCCACTCCTATTTCTAAACACCATTTGGATTTCTCAAAAACCATCCTGATTTCAAATCTTAAATTCAATATCACTTCAAAATTTCATCTTCTTCTCCTAAATCCATGATAAAATTTAAAGTCCATTTCTGACTTTGAAAAATTCATTTCTTTTCCTTTTACCTCAGCTTTAAAACATTCTTTTTGAAATTCAAAGACTTATTCTTCCAAACTCTGATCATTTCAAAAGACTTAGAATTTCTCTGATCTATCTCAAGTTCTAAGTTAAATTTTATCATTCAGAAACCATTTCTTCACCCCATTATCAAGTTCATCTAAGAATACTTGGAAATTTTCAAAACATCTTTCAAAAGAGCATACATCCTTGCATTACACAAGCATGATTCTTTGTGAATTTAGATCTTTAGAATAAATTCTTAGATTATATTTAGGCAAAGCAAAAGGCATAGATTCGATCCTTGGTTCGATTACCCCTGGTAAAGGCGCCAGGAACGGTCGAACCTCGTACCGACGAGCGAATCCCGTCTCTCCATCTTTTCCCGCAATATTTCAAAACGGAGGCGAGTAATTTTCTAAATATTTTCAAATAAAGGTCAAGTGAAAACCTGCAAAAGAGTTCCTCTCTCTTCTCTCTTTCTTTCTTTTCTCTTCTCTCTCTCTTTTCTTTCTTTTATTTTTCTCCCTTCAAAAAGGAGGATAATAGAGGTTAGAAAAGGAAAAGAGAAGAAAGAGAGAGAAACCACGAAAGAGGAAAAATTTTGCGATGATCACAGTTTTGGCGACCATGATGGGACCTGTCTTCGTCCGGTTGGATCTATGCCTTTGCTTTGCTTTTATATAATCTAAGTCTTTATTCTAACATATGTCAGCTACATTTTCCTTGCAAACCTTAGGAGCCTAGACTCTGTCCTAAAGCTGACATCATTGTATATAGGATCTAAGTATGGTTTGGTAGGACCATATTGAGGAGATTACATCCATGTTCACATTAGACTTAGGTCTTAAATACAACTCTCCTCAATTTTAGGGATTGAATGCAAAACAATATATGCAAGTGTATGCTTCTTCTTATTTAAATCTATCTCTTTAGGACTTGCATTAGAGCCTTCTGATTTTATTGCATATTGATCATATTTTTGAAAACATCCCTACCTATATTGTCCCGGTCTTCACGTTGCTGGGCTGTCTCACTGAACCATAGTTCGGGAGAGAGCCTCACAACTGGACCACTTATTTTGGGTTCGCGCCCCCCTACCACGTACCTAAGGGCCATAGTTCGAGGTATATCGGTAGGTGCTCAAGGATGTTGGGAAGCCATTACCTTAGAACCAAAGAGATATCTTATATGACACGTACTTCGAGCTTCGGCTTGAGTATATCGGCGTACCTTGATTGAAATCAGATGATCTAAATCTTAGAGTTAGGATTAAGGTCCTATCAGCCATTTCAAATATTGTATATAGAGTCAACTTTAGGGAGTGTTGTTTGCGCATCCTGCTTGTATATCTGTGATTGTATGATATTTTATGTCTTCCTTATGTTTTCCAAAACCCCGGGTATAATATTTCAAAATTTTCTCTTTGCTTTCAAAACCCAGGTGTATTTTTCTTTCTCTTCTTTTTCTCCTTCTAAAAATTTCTTCAAAAAAAATCTTCTGATCCTGCCTGCAAGTTCTTCAAAATTTAAAATCTTTACCATTTATTCTCAAAATTCCATTTATTCTTTTCTTCTGATTTTATATTCTTGTTTATATTTTCATAAAAATCTCTTTCTGTCAAGAGATATCCTTTTCAAAATAATATTTTCTTTCTTCATATTTTTAGTTGGTTACTCTCCCTCGTAGAGTAAACAGCGCAATTGTCACAAATTTTGTGACGACTCCATCCCTAGTAATGGGATACAATTTTTTTTTTTTTATTTCAACCTAAATCCTCTCTCTTGTCAAAACTTCTCCAAAAAGTTTCTTTGATCTAAAAACCTCCACTTTTCTCTACAGAGAGAGTTGATATCTGGAAATGGTCACGACAAGAGCAGAAAAAGAAACAGACCCTCAACTTAGCGACAGTGAGGCGGAAGAGATGAGCTCTCCTAAATCAGTCAGGGGACAGGGTCAGAACAAGAAAGATGACATCGACCCCGCTATGTATGATATGTTCCAAAAGATGATGGCAAGGATGATGTCGGAACGAGCCGAGGCCAAGCTGAAAGAGGCAGTTCCTAAAGGCAAGCTGAAGAAGAAGCCTGTAAAGAAGCAAGTCCGAATCATCAAGAAGAAAGTACAGCCAGACACTGCTTCCGAAGAATCAGAGTCAGTCGAGGAAGAATCAGAAGAAGAGGAGCAGATTGTCTACAAACAAAATCCTCCAAGGCAGTCCATAAAAATAGCAGCAGAAGAGCCTGAATCTGTCAACAAGCCCAAGTCTGGGGCTCCAGTAGAGGACCTGATGAGCAAGCAGATGAAGGAGATGAATTGAGCAATTAAAGACATTCAAGCCAAGGGTAAGGGCAAGCAGACCTACACCAGCGAAGATTTTTATGATGGTCTAGATGGGGACGATAACTTGGAGAATCTTCCCCGCAAGTTTCTCAAATTTGACGGGGCTGGCAACCCTAAAGCCCATTTAGCCACATTTTATGCAGAGTGCAGCCGTTTCAGGAAAGATAACAGGGGTCTGTTCATCTGTTTTCCCCGCAGTCTGGAGGGTGTAGCAGCCAGATGGTATGCTGATCACGTGAATCCTATCGAACTACGAGAGTTCGATAAAGTAGTAAATTTGTTCATCGAGCGCTTCTTATTCAACACTGAAGCCTCACCTACATTAAATCATCTTTACAATCTGAAGCAAGGAGAGACTGAAAGAGTAGAAGATTTCATTCACAGGTGGAGAAGCACCTGTAATAAGATGAAGGTACCCATTCCTGAGGAGCACGCATTGCAGGTGATCCTCAACAATTTCTCTCAGCCCATAAGAAGCCTCATCGCCACTTCCCCGGCGAAATCCTTCATCAAGTTGATTGAGCGAGCCGAATGGCTCGAAGCAGGAATAGAAAGCGGACTTTACGAGGGCACGTCTCTAGTTAAGAATATCCAAGACCAGAAAAAGAATGTGCAATTCGCTCATTCAGTTGAGGCCTCCTGCAATAATCTTGGCAGTAGCAGCAAAGGAAACAAGAACAACAGTAGCAGTGGTCCGAGAGTGGATCAGGGCAAGGGGCAGAAGGAGAGAGCGTATAAGAACAATGACAAGCCGCTTCCAATTGGCATCCAACAGAAAGGGGATCTTCAAGATAAGCCCAAGTACATCAAGTGGGAGAAAGATCGAGTCTTCACTCCTTTAGATCAAACTATGGAAGTAATTCTGGATTACCTATTAAAGCACGGGATGATCAAACTCCCTAAAATAGTGGATCCTCCCGTAATCTTGGAAAAGTTCAAGGACCAATTCTGCAAATACCACAGGGCAACGGGACATGATACAGAACATTGTTTCGTCCTCAAGCACATGATACAAGACTGCATTGACAGAAGTGAGCTGATAGAGGACGAAGAAGAAAAGCAGCCAGCAGTCCTGACAGAACCATTCCCGGACCATTCAAAGAATTGATAAATCCAAAGTTTTTGTTTTGCTTTCGTCTCTTTTTGTCAGTTGTCTTGTAGGGGCAAGTCAGCCCAGTCTTTTTGAATCCTTTCTTTCCAGAGTTCTTGTAAATATTTAGTTTGTTATCTCACTTTTGCTTATTAATGAAATGTCAATTTGATTTATATCTTTTACATTTCATACCTTTTTGCCATACTGAGGCATTTTAATTTCCATTCTTTTTCAGAATGCGGGGCAATCCTGACATCATTCATGAGAGAAATGATATTACCTATGAGGGATTTTTCACAAATCATGAAATTTTAAAAATCTTCGTTATGACCAAGGAGTTCAAATATTCCTTGGTCTAACCTTTGACAAAAAAATCAACCCTCGTGTTGATCATGTCTTCAAAAATAAGTTTTTTAAACCATTATATTGAAAGATCAACCCTTGTGTTGGTCTTATCTTCCAAAATGAATTTTAAACTTTTATAATCAAAGATCAATCCTTGTATTGATCTTATCTTTCAAAATGGATTTTTCTTTATATTCAAAGATCAACCTTTGTATTGGTCTTATCTTTCAAAATAGATTTCAAATCTTTATAGATCAACCCTTATCTTTCAAAGTGGATTTCAAAACCTTTATATTAAAAGATCAATCCTTGTATTGATCTTATCTTCCAAAATGGATTTCAAATCTTTTTATTCAAAAGATCAACCCTTGCGTTGGTCTTATCCTCCAAAATTGATCTCAAAACTTTTCAAAGATCTACCCTGGCGTTGTTCTTATCTTTCAAAATGAGTTATAAATCATCATATTCAAAAAATCAATCCGTGCATTGGTCTTATCTTCCAAAAATGAGTTTTAAATAAAGATCAACCTCTTTGTTGGTCTTATCTTCCAAGATTGGTTTTTTTCAACTTTATCTTCAAAGATCAACCCTTGTATTGATCTTATTATCAATTTCGAGCTGTTATTTTTAGAAATTAGATCTATTGTTGATCTTCTTCTTCAACAAATAGGTTTTCAAAACCATTGCCTTCAAAAATTAACCCTCATGATGATCTCTCATGTTTGATTTAAAGGATCAGATCTCGCGCTGATTATTCTTCTTGAGATGGATTTTCTTCCCCCAAAATGATTTCTCATTTATCTTTTAAATAAACATTTTCCTTTCAAAATCCCATATGCGGGCAGGATCAGAAAAACTTCTTTTTCTCAAAATCTTGTAAATCTTCAGTAAATTTTGATATCTTTATCAGTTTCATTCATTCTATTCATATTTTTTATCAAGTTTACATCAATTTTATCAAGTTTTATCAAGTTTAGCAATATTTCCTCAATTCTATTAAAAATTCTATTCTATGTCCCCTTTCAGGTTAAGGGATAAACCTGACCCTCGTTGTCCGAGGTGTACCCTTTCAGGTTAAGGGATAAACTTGATGCCTCTTTCCTATGAGGTATTTTCTAAATCTTCTTTTGTACCCTTTTCAGGTTACGGGAGATGCCTCTTTCCCATGAGGTATTTTCTAAATCTTCTTTTGTGCCCTTTCAAGTTAAGGGATAAACCTGACCCTCGTTGTCCGAGGTGTGCCCTTTCAGGTTAAGGGATAAACCTGACCCTCGTTGTCCGAGGTGTACCCTTTCAGGTTAAGGGATAAACCTGACCCTCGTTGTCCGAGGTGTTCCCGCTCAGGTTAAGGGATAAACCTGACCCTTGTTGTCCGAGGTGTTCCCATTCAGGATAAGGGATAATCCTGAAACCCCTTGTAGGAGCAATAACGCTACCTATGAGGATTCTTTTGTAAATACAAGTTTTGCCGATCTTTGTTGATTTTTTAGATTTATATAAATTTCCCTTCATTATATTTTCCTTAAATCCTGTTCTTCTCCCATTCAGGATAAGGGAAAATCCTGATACCCCTTGTAGGAGCAACAACGCTACCTATGAGGATTCTTTTGTAAATACAAGTTTTGTTAATCTTTATTGATTTTCTAGATTTATATCAATTTGCCTTCGCTAAATTTTCTTAAAATTCTATTCTTTTCCCATTCAGGATAAGGGAAAATCCTGAGACCCTTCATAGGAGCAATAACGCTATCTATGAGGATTCTTTTTGTAAACACAAGTCTTGTCAATCTTTGTTAAATTTTCTAGATTTATAACAATTTTTCTTCATTCAGTTTTTCTTAAATTCTATTCTTTTTCCCATTCAGGATAAGGGATAATCCTGAAGCCCCTCATAGGAGCAATAACGCTACCGATGAGGATTCTTTTGTAAATACAAGTTTTGTTAATTTTTGTTGATTTTCTAGATTTATATCCATTTCCCTTTATTAAATCTCTTTAAATTCTATTCTTGTTCCCATTCAGGTTAAGGGAAAATCCTGAAACCCCTCGTAGGAGCAGTAATGTTACCTACGAGAATTCTTTTGTAAATACAAGTTTTGTCAACCTTTAGTGATTTTTATAAATTTATATCAATTTCTCTTCACCTTCTTAAATTCTATTCTTTTCTCCGGATAAGAGATAATCCTGAGATCACTCATAGGGGCAACCATGCTACCCTGTGAGAATTCTTTTCACAAAATAAATCAATTTCCTCAAATGTTCTACATTTTTTTTTTTAAAGTTCTATATCCTTTTGTCTTCTCAAAGTTTATTCTTTTTATATTCCCCGTCACATACCTGGTCCATCTAAATCATAGATCATAAATTCTAACTCTTGTCATATCCCTTTTAAATTCAAGTTTCAAGTTATCTCGTCACAAAATCTTCCATTTCCCCTTCAGGTTAAGGGATAAACCTGAATCATTTTTTTTTTAAATTCTCTTCAAAAATGTCTATTCTATTTTTCCCTTCAGGATAAGGGATAATCCTAAAACCCCGGTCACTCTTCTTACTTCAATCTCTAAATATCTTAAATAGGCCGATCTCCTTCCCAAATCTCAGTTAGAAAACCTAGTGTTCACACAGGTTATTTTGCTAAGTTTTCAAAATCTAAAGATCAAGTTCATCAGTCCTCGTGCTGTTTGTCTCTCAGAAAATCTCAAATTCTAGATCAAATCATTAAATAAAAAATGATTAAATGAAATGTCCCAGCTACTTCGCTGGTCGTTAAATGATTAAATGAAATCTCCCAGCTACTTCGCTGGTCGTTAAATGAAATGTTCCAACTCCTTCGTTGGTCGTTAAATGATTAAATGAAATGTCCCAGCTACTTCGCTTGTCGTTAAATGAAATGTTCCAACTCCTTCGTTGGTCGTTAGATGATTAAATGAAATGTCCCAGCTACTTCGCTGGTCGTTAAATGATTAAATGAAATGTCCCAGCTACTTCCCTGGTCGTTAAATGAAATGTTCCAACTCCTTCGTTGGTCGTTAAATGATTAAATGAAATGTCCCAGCTACTTCGCTGGTCGTTAAATGAAATGTTCCAACTCCTTCGTTGGTCGTTAAATGATTAAATGAAATGTCCCAGCTACTTCGCTGGTCGTTAAATGATTAAATGAAATGTCCCAGCTACTTCGCTGGTCGTTAAATGATTAAATGAAATGTCCCAACTACTTCGTTGGTCGTTAAATGATTAAATGAAATGTCCCAGCTATTTCGCTGGTCGTTAAATGATTAAATGAAATGTCCCAGCTACTTCACTGGTCGTTAAATGATTAAATGAAATGTCCCAGCTACTTCGCTGGTCGTTAAATGATTAAATGAAATGTCCCAGCTACTTCGCTGGTCGCTAAATGAAATGTCCCAGCTACTTTGCTGGTCGTTAAATGAAATGTCCCAGCTACTTCGCTGGTCGTTAAATGAAATGTCCCAGCTACTTCGCTGGTCATTAAATGAAATGTCCCAGCTACTTCGTTGGTCGCTAAATGAAATGTCCCAGCTACTTCGCTGGTCGTTAAATGAAATGTCCCAGCTACTTCACTGGTCGTTAAATGAAATGTCCCATCTACTTCGTTGGTCGCTAAATGAAATGTCCCAGCTACTTTGTTGGTCGTTAAATGAAATGTCCCAGCTACTTCGCTGGTCGCTAAATGAAATGTCCCAGCTACTTCGCTGGTCGTTAAATGAAATGTCCCAGCTACTTCGCTAGTCGTTAAATGAAATGTTCCAACTCCTTCGTTGGTCGTTAAATGAAATGTCCCAGCTACTTCGCTGGTCAATAAATGAAAGGTTCCAGCTCCTTCTCTGGTCGTTAAATGAAAGGTTCCAGTTTTACTGGTCAGAACGTCCAAAATCATAAATTGCAACTAAGGGTCGCATCAAAATCTATATTGAGTAAATATTTCACATAGAAGTCATGAAAACTTTGCCAATTTGCTAAAAATATTTGTTGATTCCCAAATAAATCTTACTGCACAAAAGAATTACCTCTAGTATTTTCTTCATAAAAGGTGAAACTTTTGCGAAAAAGAGGTAAAATTCAAATCTTTTTCCTGTTGATCAACAAAAAGAATGAAAGAAATATCCTTGGTATAATTAGTGAAATAAATATTCAATGATGTTGAAAAGCCAGAAACGAATTGATATTGATCATGGCTATGGCGCATGTTTAAAGATGATTTTCTGGCAATTAGACAGTGGAAATATCCTGACCTATAAAATAATTCACTTAATCCATATCTTCTCATTCTAAAGTTGCAATCAAATATCTGCAAAAGGGATCTCTCAATTGTCAAGATGAAGGCGAATTAAGCGAGTAGACCCCCGGGGCCAAAGAAGATTTGGATCATCTACCGAGATGAAGGAGTTTGTGAAGGATCCTTCTAGGGAAAGTTCAGATCACCGTCGAGATGAAGGCGAGTGTGATGGACCTATCGACAAACCCTAAATGATATTTGATTTCTACTATCATCTAAAGACCTTTGAGCCAATACCATCATACATAATCCCTGAGAAAATGAAGGATCGGAAGATCTCCAAGATGAAGGAGTTTGTGACGTACCCTTTCCTGAAAAAGAGAGAAAAGTCAGCACATCTCCAAAATGAAGGATGATGTTAAAAGCCCGAAAAAGTTTAATGACTCAAAAAGAGTGCAAAAAGATCATCATGCGAAAACACTCAGATATCAAACTGCCTAAATTGCCAGAAGTCATCCTTTCTTATGCAAAATATTTGTTATCAATATCTTTTCTTTACTTGCTTTTATGAAATTGAGAATATTTCTTCTCTTCTCATATCAAGGAAATGGATAGCTTCCTTGAAGAAAATCATCAGCGCTAAAATTTTGAATTTGACTCTTAAAACCGAGGAGTTAACCTTGTTGGAGGAAATACTCTAGGTAAAAGAGGGAATATCTTTTGCACACATATGCACATTCTTTTCAAGCATTGAAGTCAACTATAAATTTATCTTATTGGCAAAATTTTCTAGATATTCTAAGATTGAAATAAGTATTCAATATCCATTTTGGTACAACCTAGCGTTGTTTATATCTTCCAGAAGAGTTACCCCATTCAGTTAAAGTATCTCTCATGTCCCATCACGGTTTCGAGAAATCCGTATGGTTGTTCCCACTCAGGTTAAGGGTCAAAACCTGTACTTCCTGCGAGAGGTCATTAAATTCAAAAGTTGGTTTCAGTCTCAGCAATGAGACACCCAAGTTCACCCCTTTTTCAAAGCTTTAGGGAACCCCATTTCCTTCCTCCTTTCGCAAACCCCTCTCAGATTTGTTCGTCCAAACTCCGAAGGTCCCATCATGGTCTCTTCACTCGAGATTCCATATGGTCGGCCCCTTCAGGTTGTGGTTAAACCTGAATCTCGTTCCAACGAGTTTCCCTCGTTTCGACGAGGTGTTTTCCTTCAGTCCCATCATGGTTCTTCCCATCGGGGAATCCATGCTTTGTATATCCATCCAGAATAAAGTCCTACTTGAACTTCATCTCATGAGGCGTTTTCTCAAAAATGTCCCATCAAGGTCATCATATGTTCCCTTCCTCATTTAGGTTATCTTGAGATATCTTCGACCCATCCAGGTTAAGGGCTAAACCTGAGTCATTCCACAAAGCTGATCTAGTCTCACCCACGAGACTTGATCTAAATTCCTTATCTTTCATCATTTCGATATCATAGCCCAAAGTCCCATCACGATTTCCTTATCTCTATCATTCAGTCATATCATGGTTGAGGATTTCGCTCCCCCAAGCCATTCAGAATAAAGAATTAAGCCTGAAATCATGTCTTTCAAATAAATTCTTCCACACCCAGTTCAGATCTGCTGACTGGGGCATTTTCAAAATTTGGAGTGTTATCTTTGCCACTAAGTTCGGCTTTCAACCGGCTTGGTAGCAAAGAGGGGCATCTGTGAACACCCCAAAATTTTCAAAATCTTTTAAATATTCCCTTTTTGCCCTTGATATCATTTTCTGAGAAATTAAGCCACTTTTGAATATAAATTCCAGTTCATTTCTCAAGTTTTACTAAAATTAAATTCATTTTATATGTTTAAATTGATTTTGGATCTGGATCCATTGTCCAGATCTAAATCCGAGTCTCATTGTTCAAATTTTAAATTAAAATTATAGAAAATACCAAAAATAGCTTTTAAATAGCTCGGATAGTCCATTCGACCTCCGTTTGGATCCATCACATTGTATTTCTCGATTCGAGTGTCAAAACTCGAACATTTTCTCGAAACCTGGGTTCAAACCCATTCTTCTGAAGAAATTTTCCCCAAAATAACCCTGATCTTTCAGAAAAACCTTTCTCTTATGAATATTTTGAAATTTTGTAAAATTAGTATTAATTTTCTTAGTTTTAGAGTTTTACAAATATATGTTTAAAAAAGAAAAAGAACAAAAAAATAAGAAAATCAAAAATCCAAAAATTTCAAAAACTATGCAATCTACCTTCCTTTTTAAACCTTTTTCTTGAAACCCTTTTTTGAAAAACCAAAAGCCACTTTTTCTAAAAATCATGAAAAGGGATCCTCTATTGGGAATTTGAATAAATTTGCAACGGCTTCCCTCCGCCTCCCACCATCGATCTTCAACGAACCTCCCTGGAGTCTCCCTCCACCTCTGATCTTCAACAACCCATCTCTCTCGAATGCTCCTCTCCTTCTTTAAAAGGGGAGCACGCAGGAGAGAGAGGGGGTCGTCTTCTACCCCACCATTCGCTCCTCCTTCTGTCTTCCTCTCAATCCTTTTTCCCCTCTCGGCTTCTTCATTTCCTCCCTGCAATTTCCCCGTTGAGTTACAGTAGGACCTTTGAATCTAGCAACATCAGCAAATCGGAGTCAGAAAATACTCAGGTGAGGAAAATCGCATTGGAGGAAGGAAAATCCAAGATCAGAAGTGTGCCAGGTGCAGTTCTATAACCCAAAATTTATCGGTTAGTGTTATGTTTACAATCATAAATAGGTTTATTCATATAATCATAAGCATGTGGGTTGTGCATTGTGCATAAGATACAAATTATTTTGGGACCTATATCAAGTTAGGTGATTGACGAATGTTGTCTCCTTCTACTACTGTTATTTCACCATTCTAGTTTGAAGAATCTCATGCTGATGGGAAGTTTAGGCAAGACAGTTTTTCCAAGCACCAATCCCTTGCCTGGGAAAGAAGCGTGATATGAGAGATCAGACTCCACCATGTGCACCCTATTACCTTCACGGTGGGCATCTCACTGTACATTTACTTTCCATTCTGCTGTTACTAGTAATAACAACTTCTGTGAAGAAATGACTCGGTCGTGCTGAATGATGACTAGCCATGGTTACCGGACGGTCTGTTCTTAAGGTTGTTGACATTATGCTCTGTATGAAAGTACTGGTTACATACTTTTGCTGTACTGGAAATGAACCTATCTGAGATGGACTCAAAGCTGGTCCAGCATTCGTCGATAGTCATGAGTGGAAATTCAAAACAGGTTATCCAAGACCATTAGATACTGACAGGGCACTTGAAATCCCTCAATCTGTTAGATTTGGTCACTACCATTTTGTTTTTTTTTTATAAAGCAAAACTGATTTCCAAGATGTACAGCAACTACTCCATGATCAAATAAAAAAAAAAAAAAAGTATACAATCTGGTTTGGTAGAGCTAAACCATTAATTTATCCAGTCGTGTAGTTATAAACTACTTGATTTGTTCAGCAAAAGGTATGTTTCCCTTCTTTAGCAAAAAAATGAATATCACATTCATAGATATCTTGCTAAGTTCCTGTATGTCTCACTCTCTCAAATCTATTGCCTCATCTCATACCCTGTAAACATGCTTATGTATATTTCAAACAAATTCTTACATCTTCCCTTCACTACCCAGCAGCTTCCTTTCACTGTCACGCCACCTTCACTGTATCCCCAAGCACATCCCTCACCAGCTCATTCCAACATCTGCTTGCAGCAACCCTTGATGCACTATATCACCATCATGTCATTGTAAAGGTAATGGTGGTTTCACCACCGCTGCACTTATCTCCAGCCCTTGCCTGTTTGTTCCAGATTTCATCCCTAGTTTTTTTTTTACCATTAGATTGGAATCCCATTTCTTGTTTCATCCTACACTCATAGTATGTCTCACCTTCAGATTCCATGGTGTTTAAGTGCATCCACGTAATTGTCTAGCTCACTAGCTATATTATCCTGGCTTTCACCAGTATATGACTCTGGTTTATTTTTATCATCAGCCAAGGCCACATGTTGAACTACATTTCCAGGTATGAACAAGTTTCCTTCTAAATGTAATGCAGAAAAACCTGTTGTGGCAACTGCTGTCACTTGACCCTCATCCTTGAGAACATTGAAACCTGAATTAGTGGCAAAAGCCTCACATCTTCAAGCTTCTCATCCCAAGTAACAACTGGTGACTCAGAGATGCTTTCCCTGTGGGATAATTCACAAAGAAATTCAATTTCTACATCTGATTTAGCTTGATCATCAGAAATAACAAAGGTCCCTACATTAATGCACTGTGTGTTTGAAACTGAAGTAGCTAATGCATCTGTTTCTACTTCTCCATATCCAGATGGCATATTTACATCAAAAAAATGCTTCATGTAGCTTATTTTGGTTCTTGAGTTAAAAGACTGGGATCTGATGTCATTTTTGGATTTCATATCATATTCCGAGATAGTCTCACCATTTGGGGTCTTCTTCATTATAAGTCATTTTTCCTGTCCAGCTATCACCCCAGTCACTTTCTGTTGTGCCTTAATCCAATGTCCGTCTACCACTTATTCACAGTTGTCTCACTTCATCCCTATCAACCTTCATATCGAGTGTATAAACCTCCCAAATCATCTCTTTCCCCTGTTTACTGTGGTTACAAAGGTATATCCACTGCCCCTCTTCTCCAACCACATTCAACCACCTCCCTGCTCATCATCTTTACTTTGGTATTATCATTATATATCAATTAATTATGCTGTCTTGCATTATTATATTGTTCTATACTATCCTTCACCTCATGAGTTATGCATTTGAATAAATATAGGCATCAACATCATTTTTTTTGATAACCTCATTAGAACAGAATCATCATCCACTGTCAATTTTCTTTCCAGTTATATTTGCCTATTACATCCATTTCTACCATTCACCTCTTACAGTATGTTCCTATATATATGTATATACATACATATATATATATATATATAAATATATATAAACACATGTGTGTATATATGTTTCCAGTTCAACATCCTATATCCCATGTATTATATGAACCTCATTAAGCATAAGGTATATCGTATACATTTTTTTCGCTTTTGATTTAGAGTATTCATTCTTCAACAGAATGGACATTTTCAGGTATGTCTTTAATTTTAATATATATAGCATTATTTCAAATTCTCCTTCTATATTTTTCCTATTATCTTGTGCTAACTCCGTCTTTTGCAGGAAATACATGGAAAATGCAATCCTCTTCTTAGCTTAGAAATTCCTTATTTAAGTCAATAGTTAGATGATCATGAGAAATTTTACATTTTCAGCTTTTAGATAGAATGAATGAGCATTATAAATATCATGAATCACTTGTTCTCATATTTTCTCCTTTGTTCTTCTAAAATCTCACGGATGGTGAAACACGAATGACACGTACACCATTTCGTAAGAGGTAAATTAATCCTAAGTTGATGATTTACATCAACGGCCATAGTCGGGATGTAAACAAGACTTAGGATTTTTATCTTTTACGAAATAACACTGGATCCGTTTTCAAAATTCATCATATTTTCCTTAAATATTTTCTTCTTTTATCAGAATTTAACTTAAAATTAACTCAAAATATATACCAATGGCCATAGTCAAGGTATATTGAGAGTTCATTTCATTTTAAATTCTATAAAAGCACCAAATGTATTTCATTCTTCTCTTGAATTTAAATACAGATTGTTATATAATACATTCAATGACCATAGTCAAGGATGTATTATATCTCCAATTTTATTTTTATTCATCTAAAGAATGGAATAGCTTTTCAGAAATCCAAATTCAAATTCTTCAAATTCATTCATCATTTAGGATATAATTACATCATATTTTCAAAATTCCTTTTTCAAAACTTCCAGTGATGTTAATATCTCCTTTAATCAATCTTCAATTCTTGTAAAATCCAATTCATCTTTTAATTTTCAATCCTATTTCATTTTCAATCTCAAAGTCCAATTTAACTTTGAGATTCAAATTTCATTTTATATTTAAAAATTACAATTCAAATCAGATCTCAAAGTTTAATTTGACTTTGAAATTCCAAACTCAATTTCTATTCAAAACTCCAATCAAGTTCAAAGTTCAACTTTGAGATTTCTTTCATCTTCTAAATTCCAAATTCAAACTTCAAAATTCAAGGTCTAATTTGACTTTAAAATTCATTTGTATATTCAAGATTCAATTTTTAAATTCAATTGGAAATCCTGATTCATCTCCTGATCCCAAATTCTAAATTTCAAAATTCAAAGTCCAATTTGACTTTGAGATCCATTTGTATATCCAAGATCCAAATTCTAACTTCAAATTCAAAGTCCAAATTGACTTTGAAATTCATTTGTATATCAAAAAATTCAAAATCTAAATGAAATTTCAAATTTCAAATTAAACTTTGAAACTTCTGATTCACCTTCAAAATTCAAAACCAAGTTCATCTTCCAAATCCAAAATCAAAATTTGAGATTGATTCTGAATCTCAAAGGCTTGGCCTTTTCTAAGTTTTAAATTCAATATGGGTTTTCAAAACCCAGATCCATCTTCAAAAGTCCCATTTGGACTTTCAAAACTTTAACCCAAAATTAGATCAACTTAAATCCAATTTTCTGAATATAATTCTACCTTTGGATCTACAGACTTCAGATCCAAATCAATTTTAGGATCCAGAATCCAATTCTACTTTAGATCTCAGACTTCAGATCCAAATCCATTTTAGGATCTAGAACCCAATTCTACTTTGGATCTCAGATTTTAGATCTTAAATCCATTTTTAAGATCCAATTCCATTCCCAATTCTAGATTTCAAACCCAATTTCATTTTCAGATCTCATCTGAACTTCCTAAATCCACTCCTATTTCTAAACACCATTTGGATTTCTCAAAAACCATCCTGATTTCAAATCTTAAATTCAATATCACTTCAAAATTTCATCTTATTCTCCTAAATCCATGATAAAATTTAAAGTCCATTTCTGACTTTAAAAAATTCATTTCTTTTCCTTTTACCTCAGCTTTAAAACATTCTTTTTGAAATTCAAAGATTTATTCTTCCAAACTCTGATCATTTCAAAAGACTTAGAATTTCTCTGATCTATCTCAAGTTCTAAGTTAAATTTTATCATTCAGAAACCATTTCTTCACCCCATTATCAAGTTCATCTCAGAATACTTGGAAATTTTCAAAACATCTTTCAAAAGAGCATACATCCTTGCATTACACAAGCATGATTCTTTGTGCATTTAGATCTTTAGAATAAATTCTTAGATTATATTTAGGCAAAGCAAAAGGCATAGATTCGATCCTTGGTTCGATTACCCCTGGTAAAGGCGCCAGGAACGGTCGAACCTCGTACCGACGAGCGAATCCCGTCTCTCCATCTTTTCCCGCAATATTTCAAAACGGAGGCGAGTAATTTTCTAAATATTTTCAAATAAAGGTCAAGTGAAAACCTGCAAAAGAGTTCCTCTCTCTTCTCTCTTTCTTTCTTTTCTCTTCTCTCTCTCTTTTCTTTCTTTTATTTTTCTCCCTTCAAAAAGGAGGATAATAGATGTTAGAAAAGGAAAAGAGAAGGAAGAGAGAGAAACCACGAAAGAGGAAAAATTTTGCGATGATCACAGGGTTTAATCCTAAAAATTAGACCACATACCTGGTCCATCTAAAATCATAAATCATAAATTCTAAATCTTGTCATATCCCTTCTAAATTCAAGTCTCAGGTTATCTCTTCATAAAATCTTCTATTTCCTCTTCAGGATAAGGGATAATCCTGAAACCTCGGCCATTCTTCTTGCTTCAATCTCTAAGTATCTTAAATAGGCCGATCTCCTTCCCAACTCTCAGTTGGAAAAACCCAGTGCTCGCACTGGTTATTTTGCTAAAGTTTTTAAATCTAAAGATCAAGTTCAGTCCTCGTACTGGTTGTCTTTCAAAAAGTCTCAAATCTTAAATCAGGTCGTTAAATGAATAAATGAAATGTTCCAGCTACTTCGCTGGTCGTTAAATGATTAAATGACATGTCCCAGCTACTTCGTTGGTCGTTAAATGATTAAATGAAATGTCCCAGCTACTTCGCTGGTCGTTAAATGATTAAACGAAATGTCCCAGCTACTTCGCTGGTCGTTAAATGATTAAAATGAAAAGTCCTAGCTACTTTGGTGGTCGTTAAATGATTAAATGAAATGTCCCAGCTACTTCGTTGGTCGTTAAATGATTAAATGAAATGTCCCAGCTACTTCGTTGGTCGTTAAATGATTAAAATGAAAAGTCTCAGCTACTTCGTTGGTCGTTAAATGATTAAATGAAATGTCCCAGCTACTTCGCTGGTCGTTAAATGATTAAATGAAATGTCCCAGCTACTTCGCTGGTCGTTAAATGATTAAATGAAATGTTCCAGCCACTTCACTGGTCGTTAAATGAAAAATCCCAGTCTTTTAAATAAAAGGTTCCAGCTACTTCGCTGGTCGTTAAATGAAAGGTCCCGGTTTTTACTGGTCATTAAATGAAATGTCCCAGCTACTTCGCTAGTCGTTAAATGAAAGGTTTCAGCTCCTTCGCTGGTCGTTAAATGAAATATCTCAGTTTACTGATCAGAATATCCAAAATCATAAATTGCAATTAAAGGTCGCATCAAAATCTATATTGAGTTAATATTTCACATAGAAGTCATGAAAACTTTGCCAATTTGCTAAAAATATTTGTTGATTCCAAATAAATCTTACTGCACAAAAGAATTACCTCAGATTATCTCTAGTATTTTCTTCATAAAAGGTGAAACTTTTGCGAAAAAGAGGTAAAATTCAAATTTTTTTCTTGTTGATCAACCAAAAGGATGAAAGAAATATCCTTGGTATGATTAGTGAAATAAATATTCAATGATGTTGAAAAGCCAGAAACGAATTGATATTGATCATGGCTATGGCGCGTGTTTAAAGATGACTTTCTCGCAATTAGGCAGTGGAAATGTCTTGAGCTACAAAAGAACCCACTTAATCCATATCTTATCATTTTAAAGTAGCAATCAAATATCTGCAAAAGGGATCCCTCAATTGTCGTCAAGATGAAGGCGAATTAAGCGAGTAGACCCCCGGGCCAAAGAAGATTTTGATCATCTACCAAGATGAAGGAGTTTGTGAAGGATCCTTCCAGGGAAAGTTCAGATCACCGTCGAGATGAAGGCGAGTGTGATGAACTTACCGACAAACCCTAAATGATATTTGATTTCTGCTATCATCTAAAAGACCTTTGAGCCAATACCGTCATATATAATCCCTAAGAGAATGAAGGATCGGAGCATCTCCGAGATGAAGGAGTTTGTGACATACCCTTCCCTGAAAAAGAGAGAAATGTCAGGAACATCCAAAATGAAGGATGATGTAAAAGCCCGAAAAAACTCAATGACTCAAAAAGAGTGCAAAAAGATTATCGTGAGAAAACACCCAGATATCAAACTGCTGAAATTGCCAGAAGTCATATTTTCTCATGCAAAATTCTTTTATCAATGTCTTTTCACTACTTGCTTCTATGAAATTGAGAATATTTTCTTCTCGTCTTATATCAAGGAAATAGATAACTTCCTTGAAGAAAATCATCAACGCTAAAATTTTGAATTTGACTCTTAAAGACCGAGAGGTTAACCTCGTTGGAGAAAATACTCTGGGTAAAAGAGGGAATATCTTTGCACACATATGCACATTTTCGAGCATTGAAGTCAACTATAAATTTATCTTATTGGCAAAATTTTCTAGATATTCTAAAGAATGAAATAAATATTCAATATCCATTTTTGATGCGACCTAGCGTTGTTTATATCTTCCAGAAGAGTTACCCCATTCAGTTGAAGTATCTCTCCTGTCCCATCATGGTTTCAAGAAATCCGTATGGTTGTTCCCACTCAGGTTAAGGGTCAAAACTTGTACTTCCTGCGAAAGGTCATTAAATTCAAAAGCTAATTTAGTCTCAACAATGAGACGTCCAAGTTCATCCCTTTTTCAAAGCTTTAGGGAACCCCATTTCCTTCCTCCTTTCGCAAACCCCTTTCAGATTTGTTCGTCCAAACTCCGAAAATCCCATCATGGTTTCTTCACTCGAGGATTCCATATAGTCGTCCCCTTCAGGTTAAAGGTTAAGCCTGAACCTCACCCCTCGAGGTATCTTCTTTTTTTCAGGTTTGGGTTAAACCTGAGTCTCGTTTTGACGAGGTGTTTTCCTCCCAAGTCCCATCATGGTTCTTCCCATCGAGAAAACCATGCTTCGTATATCCATCTAGAATAAAATCCTACTTGCGCTTCATCTCATGAGGCGTTTTCTCAAAAATGTCCCATCAAGGTCATCATATATTCCCTTCCCCATTCAGGTTATCTTGAGATATCTTCGTCTCATCCAGGTTAAGGGCTAAACCTGAGTCATTCCAAGAGCTGATCTTGTCTCACCCATGAGACTTGATCAAATTTTTTACCTTTTATCACTTCAGGATCTTCACCCAAAGTCTCATCACGATTTCCTCATTTTCTACTCAATCATATCAATTTCGAGGATTTTGTCTCTCCCCAAGCCATTCAGGATAAGGTATTAAGCCTGAAACCATGTCTTTTGAATAAATTCTTCCACACCCAGTTCATACCTGCTGACTGGGGCATTTTTCAAAATCTGGAGTGTTATCTTTGCCACTAAGCTCGGCTTTCAACCGGCTTAGTAGCAAAGAGGGGCATCTGTGAACACCCCAAATTTTTCAAAATCTTTTAAATATTCCCTTCTTGCCCCTAAATTCATTTTTTGAGCAAATGAGTCATTTTAAATCTAAATCTTAGTTCATTTCTCAAGTTTTTACTGAAATTAAATTCATTTTATATGTTTAAATTGATTTTGGATCCGAATCCATTGTCCAGATCCAAAATTGAGTCTCATTGTCCAATTTTTAAGAAAATACCAAAAATAGTTTTCAAATAGCTCGGACAGTCCATCCGACATCCGTTTGGATCTATCATGTTATATTTCTCGATTCAAGTATCAAAACTTGAACATTTTCTCAAAACCTGGGTCCAAACCCTCTTTTTTGAAGAAATTTTCTTGAAATAGTCTGAAATTCTTAGGAAAATACTTTTGTAAATATTCTTTTTAGAAAAATACAAAAAAATTAGGGTTTAGTCTTTGTTTTCTCAGATTTTCATTCCAAAAATACAAAAAAATAAAAATACTTAGAAAAGAACAAAAAAAATCAAAAATAAATGAAGAAAATTGCAAAATGGTTTTTAAAAACCCGTTTTTGAAAAAGATTTTTTAAAGAGGCTCCTTTTAGGAAAAGCTTTATTTTCATTTAAGAGTCGAGTTAGGATTTTTAAAACCCTAACTCTCGCCTTCTCCTTCTCTTCCCATCCAGAAGAACTCCATGGCCGATCCCATGTGCGCCCTCCTTCCACCGAACCTTCCAGAGGCTTCACCCAAGCCACCCATCACTAACGGACCTCCCTCAACCCTCAATCTGCAACCGGATCCTTCCTTCTCCCTCTTTAAAGGAGCGTGCATCACCTCCTTCAGAAACCATCGCTTTTCACCCCTCCATCTCGACATTTCTTCTTCCTCTACTTCTTTCTTCTTCCCCTCTCCCCTTCTTCTTCTTCTTCTTCTTTGTTTCTGATCCCTCTGGTTTTTTCCCACTTGACTGAAGAAAGTTGATCACCCGCAAGCAAGCTAAGAAATCTCATCTTGTACAGAGGATCCCAAAGACTTCTTTCCTTTGTCTTGGGTTCTGAAGAAAACCCTACAGTCGATCCTTCTTCTCTCTTTGGTCCCCATCTCCATCTTCTAACAGAAGTCGATCGGCCATCCTTGCAGTCGTAGGTAAGTAATCGCCCCTTTCTTTCTTTTTCTCTCTTTCTTTTCTTTTCTTTTTTTTTTCTCTTCTCTAATTCTTCATAGAAACTCGTTTTTCCTCCGTAACATTTTAAAATCCCATCTTCTTACAAAGCAAAGGGGTGGAATCGGTCTGCATGTGCCAGAACCGACCCATCTGTGTGCAAAATCAAAGGAATATATATATATTCCTACATCTTTTCATTCCCCTTTTATAATTTGTTTCTGAATTTATTATTTCCAATATCTGTTGATGCTATTATGCGTTAAATCCAGTATGTTTCTTCACCGATTTTTTTTTTATTGTTGTTTTGCTTGTTCGTTTTGTTTTCTTATTTCCTATTTACCTGTAGTGCATTTCATTGATAGATTCTCACTTGCCTTTAGCTCATAAACATTTTATTTAGCATATCATTTTGTCCACCTTTTGACCCAGTAGCTCTCGGTGGAGCTCATTTCAGTCGATGTCCTGCTTCAATAGGGTTTAATGGTATTTTGTTCATCGGGTTGTGGTTCAGGTGACAGTTCTTTTTTTTTTTTTTGAGTCTATTGCTTTTTCTGAAATTTTGTTCATCATCGACCCATCAAAGTCCCTTGTAATGTTGAGTTGCATGTCATCGGCATTAACGGGATACACTGCCAGTGTTATGAGAAAACAACTCAAACAACTTCTGATATCAAGAAATTTCTGAACCGATTCTACCCCACCGGATCATTTGAAGATACCCAAGGTTCATAACAATAATAGAGGAGACATTAGGGCTGGCGTCTGAGGTAACAGATAACTCACCAGCATCTGCCATCTCTTCTCACCTCTTTGTTACCTGATATTATTTGGTGATTAAGTGGCTTCACAGGTTGCAGGGTTTCGAGATCATTATATGCCTAAAGTCTGAAGCTTTTCTCGATCCATCTGTGCAAAATAAATTTTAGATGATCAAATAGATTTTATGAAAATAAAATATTCCTGTTAAGTTATTCATGCCTCTATGATGTCTTTGATTTGCCCCATAACATCTCTTTTATAACAAGCATTGGGAATCCTGATGTCTCTATCACGACCTTGGTGATATCTTTCCTAAAGACTGCTGAAGGTGGTCTTGATAAAGTTAAGCTTGTTAACCTTGCTGAAATCCATAATCAGAGATGGATGAGTACTTCCATGTGCTTCTCATTCTTGTTCTACACTGGAGGATTGGCATGAGAAGTCATTATTAGGGGGTTGTTAGTATTCAAATCGCCATGTTGTAGCTGTGGAAGATTGTGACCCTGCTGAGGATAATCCAGAAAATTTCTTCTGAATGATTTAGTTTGATGAAACTAAGTCACTGGTGCCCCTGGTCGTTTGGTGGTCCACCAGAAGGTTCATCCAGCCGTTTGACCAAAGGTAAGTTCTCATTGTTTAGCAAAATGAATATTGCATTAAGGTATTTCATACTAGATCCCTGTACATCCCATTCCCTTAGACCTACCACTCGATATATTCTTGCATTAATGTTCCTTTTGGGCATTTCCTTCAAGTGGTTTGCACGGTTGACCACTCGAATTCATTTGCTTCTTATTCGTCATCTTATTTTAGCACAGAAATTTTCTGCTAGATCTTGCAATATTCATCGGATGTAATTGTTCTTGTCCCTGTTATATCTGATATGATTTTCACTTTTCTTTACATTGATGGCGCTTTTTGATCTACTGTGCTGGTCACAATGGCAGTTATGAGCTCTAAGGGATTTGTGTTGTCCATAGATCAGAGACGATAAGCTCTGCTCATCAATTTTCTTACTCATAGTCTGTTAGTTTATTTTCAAGAATTAGATCAAGTATATACATTCCCCCTTTCGTTTGCCATTTCTTTTTGCAAGTTCTCCTACTGTGGCATAACTATAATGAAAGATTGTGGAAATTTTTATGGGTATACAATAACCTCTCTCGGTGATTGTAACCAAGGAAATCAAGTTTCAAGTGCATTTACACTGATACAATCTACAATACAATTGTGGTGCCTCTCATGTCAATCTTACTGATTATCAGCTGATTGATATCTCGGAAGTTGTTTTCTGCAAGACTTTTGATGAAAAGCAAACACTAGAGGTGATCTTAAGCTTCCAAACGATGAGGCCCTTCTTGCCCAGATCAAAGGTAGAATTGATAAAGGCCAGGGGTCTCGTGGTGATGACTGCCATGAATGAGAAGCAAAAATCACGCTCTCAAAGCTGACTGAATCAAAACACTGTGGCGGCTGGAGGAATCTTGATAGGTTGATTGAAGCTACATTGATGTACGTCACACTGAAGTCGCCTATCAGGTTCCAACTCACAGCAACCCACCTGTTCAAGCATGCTCGACTGACACTAATGCCAACAATACAACTGTATTTGTTGTGAAAAGATGTGGATTTGTACTATTTGTCATGAGAGCATTTGCTGAAGAAGCTTTACAAAGGTTACAAGGGATCATGACTGGTCAGCAAATGGTCCATCTTTCTTGGGGTAGAGGTTCTACAACCCAGCCGGATCAATCTGGTGGCTAGGCCCAACATGCAGATTCTAATCAATGGGCTGGAGCTTATTATGGTCATGGGCAAAGGTATGATTTATACTCATATGCTGCTGCTCAAGATCCTTCTTTATATGGATATGGTGCTCACACTGGTTATGGCAGTTACCCCTAACAGGCAATAAATCAATTTTTTTTTCTTTCTTTTCTTTTTCATTCATTTCATCTATCTCTAACTCATGTTCCTGGGTGTTAGATAATTAGATAAACTCATATGTTATTCTTCTAGGTCAGCATGTTTAACTTTGATATGACATGAGAAAGTTTCAGGGAACTTTGTTACTGGTTAACAAGAAACTGTAGTGTATGTAAAAGTGATAAGTCATCATTGATCACCAGCAATGGCTGGTGTAGTTCAGCCTCTAGAACAAAAGGAGGAGATGTCAACAAATTAAATGCGGCTTATCTTGCTCTTCACCATCAAGCCACCAAGCACAGCACGCAGAGTGTCATCTCATAAAGCCTACACAACCAAGCAAAATTTCTGGTAATGAGATCAGCATCTCAATTCCATATGAACACGTTGAATCAGTTGCTCAAGATATTGCTTGGAATGGAATTTCAAGTCATGACAATCCAACAACATTTTCAGAAACCAAGGTTGATGTTCAAACATCTCAAAGCAAAGCTTCACCACGTTATCTTCCGCAGTACAAGCCAAGCATCTCAAGCCAGAATTTTATTGTTCATCGTTTCTCTATTGGCACCAATTTTGTGTCACTCACCATTGTTGGAAGTATTTATATCTCATATGTCCCCTCACTTCCCTGCAACATTCACTTTCATCTCACATTCACACAATCACTTCCAGCTACTTCTTCACAACATTTGATATATTTCCATTTACCCGTAGCTTCCAGTGTTCTTATCATTGCACCTCATTTGGCATTGCTTTCATCACATTACCATCATATATTACACAAACATCCATATTTTCTTCATCAACATGACACCTGCCGCATATGCACAATGTCATTTTTTTTCTTTTGCATATCAGTTCAATGTGTGTAATTGCATCATATCAAATAGTATATATATATATATATATGCCTGTCGTTTAGGTATATATATTCCATCATGTTGTCTTAAGCTTCTATTATGATATCTCTTGTGATATGCTTGTCTCTTGCTTAGGTTAATTCCTGTTTTGCAGAATTTCTTCTTTGGCTTAGAAATCTCGACATTTTTTTTTAGATTCAATTCAAATAATGTAATAAGATAGAGTATAATGAGAATTTACATTTCCTGTTTTAGATAGAATGAATGAGTGATCATGCATATATTTTAGGGATTTTTCATATAAAAATATGCATGATTTCATGAGAAAATGATTTAAAAACCCAATTTTATGTTAGTTTCGAGTAAATGTGCTAAAATGATTTAAAAATAGAAAATGCATGAAAAATAGTTTTATTTTACATTTTAATGCCTATTTTAGTGTTTGACATAATTGTAGTAGTTTAGTTTTTGAAAATCATAAAAAATTAGAGTTAAAATAGACTTAGTTTTGTATTTTCTAAAACATAGTTATTTTGAGTTGTTTTGTAAATAACTTTTTGAAGAGAGGTTTTTGAAATGTAATTTTACAAAGAAAAGGGACTTATGGAGAAAAGTTCAAAATTATAAATATCATACGTAAGGGGAAGAGAGACTTGTCTTCTCTCTTTTGCCCAAGCCCTCTCTTCTTCCCCTTCTTCTCCACCTCTTCTTACCTCTTCTTCTCCTTCTCCCTATTTTCCCTTCTTTTTCTAATCCTCTTTCCGGTGGAGAATTCCGACAACGGCTGAAGCAAGAGGGAGGATTCCAACCTCTCTTCTAATCCCTCCAGTTACGGTGAGCTTTTCTTCTTCTTATCTTCTTCTTCTTCTTCTTCTCCTTTTCCTCTGATTTTCTTCTTCTTTTTCTGTTTTTTTTTATCTGAATTTTTTTTTTGTAATTAGTAGATGTAATGTTTGATTTCAACTCCATTGTGCATTTTGAATTCATCGTGTTAGCATTATCATCTGAATTTTCTGCAAACTTTCTTTTCAATTCAAATTGTGTTTTCAATTTCATTTCAATAGCTATATAGTTTCATAGATTCAGTTTATACATAGGTTCTGTTTCATTTCTATTTGATTTTCTGTATTTCGATTTTTTTTTACAAAATAAAATAATAAAAATAAAGAAAACAAAACATTGCCGCTGTGCTTGTACAAAAGAAAACTTAGAAATCCGGTAGCTGTGAAATCTGTTTCCGGTTTGCTTGGATCTGAAGTTCTGAGAAAAAAATTAGATTCGAATCATCAAATTTGTTTGTGCAATCGTTGGATTTCAATAATTCTACAGGAACTTGATCTGAAATCTGTCACCGGATTTCAACACATTTTTACAGAATTTGATCGATCATTTGGATCGATTTCCATTAATTTTTTTTTTCCGACGATTATTATTTTTCAAAGCTTATTTCTGGTACCGATCGGAGCTCTGGACTGCCTTAAAGAACCTGCTGGAATGAGGATACAGTGCTCAGTCACCTGAAATCTCTGGATCTGCTGGAGATGCTGATCGGAATCCCCTGCTTTAGCCGGAATAACTTCACGATTATCGTGAAGATGTGAATCCGGTGGTTTCAGTCTTGATCCACCGTGAAATTCATTTCACGATTGCTATTTCCAATTGATGCTATTGTTAATTCTGCTAAGTACCAGTTGATTCCCAATCGATTCAAGCTTGCATGAGTATCTTGATCGAATGAAATTGATGAGTTTTGTGTTCAATCTTTGATCACCGGAATAATTTTTTCATCACCGTGAAATTCTGTTTCACGGTGAAGGGCATTTGTTACTGTTGAAACTCCGGTGATTGTCTGATTGTTGATTTCTTGTGAGAATTAACACTGATCAAAGTTCTGAATTGATCTTATTTTACCAGAATTCTGTTGATCATCTACCTCTGTTCTCCAACGAGTATTTGGTTCAAAACTAATAGAGATTGATTTTTTGATTTTATTAGATGTTTGAACCAAAGTCGATATATCAAAGTCATGTAATATTTTGAGTTGATTAAAGATCTGATCTTCGATTATTAGAACCGGATAACCTTTGATGGATCATCCAGTTACTAAGCTTTTACAGTTGCTGCCAAAATTTCCAGTAATTACTGATTAAATGATCTCAAGATTTTTAAGGGTAGATGCATGAACTGTTTGATGTTTAAATTTTGGATCCGGTTTGAGTAATATCAGACTTCTGAACACTATCCGGTTTCTGATAATTGGATGTTATCTTCTGTTTTTTTTTTTATTTTAGCTAGAAGGTAGTTACTTCATTTTCTAGTTTTAGTTACTTCCTGTTTTACATGTGCTGTATTTTCCTGTCTTAGTTACTTCATTTTCTAGTTTTTGGAAATCGATTTCCTGTTTTCACTTCCTGTTTTGTATTTTCTTGTGTTTGTTTTTAATCATTCCATTTCTTGTTTTGTTTCTGTTTTTCAATTAAGTAATTTCCAGCTCTTTGTGCAATTCTAAGTTCTTGTTTAGTTTTACATTACGGTTTGTTCATGTGTTAAACTTCTTGTCTTTTTCATTCAGTGATTGCATGTATTTTTCAGTCTTTGTCCTTCATTGATTTTCTGTGTTGCTTGCACATGCTTTCATAATTAGCATTTAGCTAGCTTAGTATAATTTTCATTTCTATCTCTTGTACTGCTTGTGTTTGTTTTGACTTGTGCAGGATAGCATAGGAGTGGAGCTGAAGCGAGTACGTGACACGAGAAAGCGAAGAGTCGAGCTTCTTTTTATTTTTTTAGTTTAGAATTAGGAATTTAATTGGGTTTGTAAATATTGCACTTTACGCCCTCTGCGAAGGGTATTCATTTGTTGTAATAGTTAGTTGTTTTTAATTTTCTGAACATTTTACATTTCAATAATTCGGCAATAAAGAATAGTTTAGATTTGTGTGCTTGAATACAAAATATTCCTGTTCCCTGAGTTCGATCCGGTCTCATCCACTAGTGAGAACCGGTTTTTATTATTTGATGTCTGGTTTTCACTTGTTTTTCATATAAAAATCCTTTCAAAATTACAACGATTTAAAAGAAGACATCAAATTTTTGGCGTCGTTGCCGGGGAACGGCGTAATATTAGTATTCACTTTATTGCCTAGTGTTTGTATGCATTTAGGTTTAGAACCACGTATGTGCATATCTTAGAGACGAACTTACTTTTCTGCACAGCCCACCTACTAGGACCCCCTTAGAGGTGACTGTGTACGATTGGTACCGTACACATAGATTTCATATTTCTTACGCATAATCTCTGTTATGTGTAACTGCGTGGTGTTTGTTTAGTTTTTGTTGTTTTTAGTCACTCGCTTTGTGGTTTGCGTGGTTTGGCCACTTAGTGCGTTAGTTAGGTAGAAAACCCAAAGTTAGGACGTGAGCTACACCGGTCTACTACGAGGTGTATGCAAGGGCGACGCTCACTTGACCCTGAGCTGGTAGAGCCGATTGAGGACCCCGAGTCCCTTATTAGGAGAGCCCAGAGATCTGCAACCATGGCTGAGAATCAGCAGATTACTCGTCCTCTGAGGGAGTATTTTATGCCCAACACTTACACTCCCGCCTCCTGCATCACAAGACCTGATGTAGGAGCAAACCATTTTGAAATAAAGGCCAGTGTGATCCAAATGTTACCCTCGTTTTATGGCCTTAGCAATGAAGACCCATATTGTCATCTTGATGAATTTTTAGAGATTTGTTCGACAGTGCGAATCAACAACTTTGGAGATGACGCGATGAGGTTGACCCTGTTCCCCTTCTCTCTGAAGGACAAAGCGAAGAGTTGGTTAAAATCATTAGATACTGTTCGAATTACCACTTGGGAACATATGCAAAGAGAATTTTTAAAGAAATATTTCCCAATTGGTAAAACGAACCAATTTTGTAAAGCGATAATAAGTTTTTCCCAAATTGAAAGAGAACAGTTTCATGAGTCATGGGAGAGATTGAAAGATCTTCTCCGCAAGTGTCCCCACCACCAGGTGCCTCGCTGGCAACTGGTGCAATATTTCTATGACGGTCTTACTGAAAAGAACCGTCAAATGGTGGATGCCGCGTGTGGGGGCACATTTATGCTCAAAAGTGAGGATGAAGCATGGTCGCTTTTTTAGACATTGAGTGAGAATTCGATGCACCATGCGACAGCCTCACGGTTTGATAGGGCTGCACCTGCATAGGATAGCATTAAGAAGGCAGGTATTTTCGAGTTAGGGATAAACCTTGAGTTGAGCAACAAGGTAGACCAACTGTCCCAGGAATTAGATCAGTTTTTGTTGGGTCCCTCCCCTGCCATGCAGGTGTGCGCGTTGTGTGCGAGTCCTGCACACCATGTCTTCGAGTGCCCAGTTGCGCCACAATATCCTGAGTTTGTCCAAGAGCAAGCTCAGATGGCTCAAAACTTTGCTAGGCCCGTACCTAATCCATTTTCCAACACTTATAACTCGGGCTGGCGAAATCATCCCAATTTCTCATGACGCAACTCACAGATCCACCCACCCAACCCTTCCCAGAGTCAACCAAGTCAAGGCGGTTATGCGCTTGGATTTCAAAGATCCAGTTATCCCCCAGTCTAACCTGTTTATATTCAACCCCAGTCTCATGAACCTTTACATAGTCAATCTTTTGAGGATAAGATTTTGCAAGCTTTGAGCTCACATACCCAGTCTATTGCAAAATTAGAGACTCAAATGGGGCAGCTCGCCGAGGCACTTAGCAGACGAAGTGAGGGGACATTGCCTAGCCAGCCTATTGTCAACCCTAAGGGAAAGGAACCCATGCGTAGCTTGCATATGACTGATGCACATAAAGAGCAAGCTCAAGTAGTAACCCTTAGGAGTGGGAAGCAGTACCAAGCGAGGGAGGCTGCAGAAGAAAGAGAGAAGATAAGCGAGAAGCAGTCTGTCCCTAATATTTTACCTCAGGAAAGCGAGAAGGTTCTTCCATCTGAGCCTTCACCATCCTACATTCCCAAAGCCCCCTTTCCTGAGGCGTTAGAGAGGCCGAGAGCATTAGGTAAGTCCGGAGTGAACATGCAAGAGATGCTTGAGATATTAAAGCACGTTCAGATAAACCTTCCCTTACTAGATGCTATTCAACAGGTCCCTGCATATGCAAAGTTCCTCAAAGAGCTTTGTACGCAGAAAAGGAAGTCGATGTCCCATGTGCAGAAAAAGATTTATTTAACCGGGCAGGTGAGCGCAGTATTGCAACATCAAACCCCACCTAAGCTCAAGGACCTAGGGACTCCTATCATCTCATGTGTCATAGGAAACATCACTGTTGGGCGTGCATTGCTCGACCTTGGGGCAAGTATTAACATCTTGCCGGGTTTCTTTTATGACCAATTTGGATTGAAGGAGATGAAATCAACACCTATGACTCTTCAGCTAGCAGATAGATCTATCAAGGTCCTGAGAGGGATACTTGAAGATGTTTTAGTCAAGGTGGAGGATTGTTATTTCCCTGTCGACTTCGTGATATTAGATATGGAGGGAGTTGATAGCCCACAACAGACTCCTATTATTCTCGGTCGCCCCTTCCTAGCTACCGCCAATGCGTGCATCAATTGCCGCACTGGTGCGATGGATGTGTCATTCGGAAATAGGAAGATGCGGCTAAACATTTTTCGTGCTGCTATGGGGCCTACTGTTGAGGAGGCTTCTTTCGAGGTTGATGTCATTCAAGACCTCGTAGAAGCAGAATATGCTTGGTTATTGAGTAATCCACCTCATGAGGAGGATAAGGATTCACTAGAAGAGGATCACCTAGAATTACTTGAAAATCAGATAGGTGAGTTGAATTGGATTGGGCACTTCGAGCCAATTAGAGGTAGACAGGATGAGAGCATAGTGCGCAGTGTCACAGATGACACTATTTTTCATAGAGAGCCCGATTGAGTCTGACTTCATGTCCATTGATCTCATGGACGATGAAGGATTTTTCCAGGGATCCGTTTGGCTGGGGACGTGAAACTTAGCGCTTTATGGGAGGCAACCCATATCTTGAATATTATTAGATTTGCTTAGAATTTATAGATTTTATTTTGTTTTTACTTTTTAGTTTTCTTCATGAGTTTTTCATATTCTTTTTGTTTCATTCATGGTTTTCATGTTTTGTCATGTATACATTGCATTTATTACATTCATAGAATGTGCATTTTTAATTCATGTCAGGTCATTCTACTCTTTTCCCTCATTAATTTTCTCTCATGTGCATTCACTTAGTTTCACATAAGCATGGGGGAGTGCCACTGGGACAATGTCATTCAAGCATGGGAGAGGGTGTAGTTTGCACACCTTGATATTTCTGTTTACGTTCTTGCACATGTTTACACATCTTTCATGAAAAGTAGATTTTTAAAGAAAAAGTTTGAACTTATATGAATGTTATTTCAAATCTGATGTTTTTAGAGGATTTTTAAGCCCCACGAAATGTTTTTTTTTTTTTACATAGATCTCAAAATTATGGTTGTTTATGTGGATTTCAAAAAAATGATGATAGATACATGTTAGAATTTATTTTGAATCATAAATATGAATATGCACAGTTCTATTTTTGAAAAACTAAGCAAATGAACAAAAGCGTAAAAAAATGAGCTCAAAAGAAAAAATATAGCATGCGTTAGGTTGTTTGGATAATTCCACAATCCTTAGTAGATGGAACTTAGATGTAAGTTGAAACTTTTAATTCCATTTTCGAAAAGGAGAGTGGAAAACTTTGTGACCCTAAGTAACTGAGAACAGATACAAGTTGAAATATTTGACTCTCATGTTATAAAGGTGAATGAAGGAAGTCACTTTTATGTCTTAGTTGATATCTTTTGGTATGTATTGAAAAAGTATAGAAGATATTGACATTGCACAAGGCATAAAAGCAGACCACACGCAAGCTATAAGACAAGAATGAATACGCAAAAAGAAAAAGCGTGAAAAAATGAAAAAATTAAGAAAAGGGCTGAAAAAGAAAGAAAAGTTCAAAGCTTAGAAGTGTGATTGAGAAAACCTGTGTAGAAAACATATGAGTGAGGATAAGTAAATAATAATATGTTTTTATTGGATTTTCTAAGAATAAAACATAAATAATTGTGATATTTAGAAAAGTGAAAGAAATTCTTTTTCTGTGGTGGTATATAAAAAGAATCTAATTATGTTTTGATTTTGAAATAACAGGAAATATTTGTGAAAATAAAGTCTTTAATTACCTACTGATTATGAGGATGTGTAATATTTTGCATACATGACAGAGATGTTTGTGGGTAGCATCACTGCAAACCCTCACGAGACCTTACTCGTCCACTGGGGTAACCCAGGGGTTGAAAGGGCTTGTTGCATGAGCTAAATACAACCGTGATTCCTATGAAAGAGAGTTAGGTGATAGTTTGATTTCGTGCATTTTTCTAATTTGCTCGAGGACTAGCAAAACATAAGCATGGGGGTATTTGATCATGCATATATTTTAGGGATTTTTCATATAAAAATATGCATGATTTCATCAGAAAATGATTTAAAAACCCAATTTTATGTTAGTTTCGAGTAAATGTGCTAAAATGATTTAAAAATAGAAAATGCATGAAAAATAGTTTTATTTTACATTTTAATGCCTATTTTAGTGTTTGACATAATTGTAGTAGTTTAGTTTTTGAAAATCATAAAAAATTAGAGTTAAAATAGACTTAGTTTTGTATTTTCTAAAACATAGTTATTTTGAGTTGTTTTGTAAATAACTTTTTGAAGAGAGGTTTTTGAAATGTAATTTTACAAAGAAAAGGGACTTATGGAGAAAAGTTCAAAATTATAAATATCATACGTAAGGGGAAGAGAGACTTGTCTTCTCTCTTTTGCCCAAGCCCTCTCTTCTTCCCCTTCTTCTCCACCTCTTCTTACCTCTTCTTCTCCTTCTCCCTATTTTCCCTTCTTTTTCTAATCCTCTTTCCGGTGGAGAATTCCGACAACGGCTGAAGCAAGAGGGAGGATTCCAACCTCTCTTCTAATCCCTCCAGTTACGGTGAGCTTTTCTTCTTCTTATCTTCTTCTTCTTCTTCTTCTCCTTTTCCTCTGATTTTCTTCTTCTTTTTCTGTTTTTTTTTATCTGAATTTTTTTTTTGTAATTAGTAGATGTAATGTTTGATTTCAACTCCATTGTGCATTTTGAATTCATCGTGTTAGCATTATCATCTGAATTTTCTGCAAACTTTCTTTTCAATTCAAATTGTGTTTTCAATTTCATTTCAATAGCTATATAGTTTCATAGATTCAGTTTATACATAGGTTCTGTTTCATTTCTATTTGATTTTCTGTATTTCGATTTTTTTTTACAAAATAAAATAATAAAAATAAAGAAAACAAAACATTGCCGCTGTGCTTGTACAAAAGAAAACTTAGAAATCCGGTAGCTGTGAAATCTGTTTCCGGTTTGCTTGGATCTGAAGTTCTGAGAAAAAAATTAGATTCGAATCATCAAATTTGTTTGTGCAATCGTTGGATTTCAATAATTCTACAGGAACTTGATCTGAAATCTGTCACCGGATTTCAACACATTTTTACAGAATTTGATCGATCATTTGGATCGATTTCCATTAATTTTTTTTTTCCGACGATTATTATTTTTCAAAGCTTATTTCTGGTACCGATCGGAGCTCTGGACTGCCTTAAAGAACCTGCTGGAATGAGGATACAGTGCTCAGTCACCTGAAATCTCTGGATCTGCTGGAGATGCTGATCGGAATCCCCTGCTTTAGCCGGAATAACTTCACGATTATCGTGAAGATGTGAATCCGGTGGTTTCAGTCTTGATCCACCGTGAAATTCATTTCACGATTGCTATTTCCAATTGATGCTATTGTTAATTCTGCTAAGTACCAGTTGATTCCCAATCGATTCAAGCTTGCATGAGTATCTTGATCGAATGAAATTGATGAGTTTTGTGTTCAATCTTTGATCACCGGAATAATTTTTTCATCACCGTGAAATTCTGTTTCACGGTGAAGGGCATTTGTTACTGTTGAAACTCCGGTGATTGTCTGATTGTTGATTTCTTGTGAGAATTAACACTGATCAAAGTTCTGAATTGATCTTATTTTACCAGAATTCTGTTGATCATCTACCTCTGTTCTCCAACGAGTATTTGGTTCAAAACTAATAGAGATTGATTTTTTGATTTTATTAGATGTTTGAACCAAAGTCGATATATCAAAGTCATGTAATATTTTGAGTTGATTAAAGATCTGATCTTCGATTATTAGAACCGGATAACCTTTGATGGATCATCCAGTTACTAAGCTTTTACAGTTGCTGCCAAAATTTCCAGTAATTACTGATTAAATGATCTCAAGATTTTTAAGGGTAGATGCATGAACTGTTTGATGTTTAAATTTTGGATCCGGTTTGAGTAATATCAGACTTCTGAACACTATCCGGTTTCTGATAATTGGATGTTATCTTCTGTTTTTTTTTTTATTTTAGCTAGAAGGTAGTTACTTCATTTTCTAGTTTTAGTTACTTCCTGTTTTACATGTGCTGTATTTTTCTGTCTTAGTTACTTCATTTTCTAGTTTTTGGAAATCGATTTCCTGTTTTCACTTCCTGTTTTGTATTTTCTTGTGTTTGTTTTTAATCATTCCATTTCTTGTTTTGAAAATTCCTTGTTTTGTTTCTGTTTTTCAATTAAGTAATTTCCAGCTCTTTGTGCAATTCTAAGTTCTTGTTTAGTTTTACATTACGGTTTGTTCATGTGTTAAACTTCTTGTCTTTTTCATTCAGTGATTGCATGTATTTTTCAGTCTTTGTCCTTCATTGATTTTCTGTTTTGCTTGCACATGCTTTCATAATTAGCATTTAGCTAGCTTAGTATAATTTTCATTTCTATCTCTTGTACTGCTTGTGTTTGTTTTGACTTGTGCAGGATAGCATAGGAGTGGAGCTGAAGCGAGTACGTGACACGAGAAAGCGAAGAGTCGAGCTTCTTTTTATTTTTTTAGTTTAGAATTAGGAATTTAATTGGGTTTGTAAATATTGCACTTTACGCCCTCTGCGAAGGGTATTCATTTGTTTTAATAGTTAGTTGTTTTTAATTTTCTGAACATTTTACATTTCAATAATTCGGCAATAAAGAATAGTTTAGATTTGTATGCTTGAATACAAAATATTCCCGTTCCCTGAGTTCGACCCGGTCTCATCCACTAGTGAGAACCGGTTTTTATTATTTGATGTCTGGTTTTCACATGTTTTTCATATAAAAATCCTTTCAAAATTACAACGATTTAAAAGAAGACATCAATGAGCATTGTAAATATCATAAATTGTTTATTTTCATGCTTTTTGCCTTTATTTCTCAAAAATCTCACAAATGGGACCACGAATGGCACGTGCACCATTTCGTAAGAGGTAAATTAATCCTAAGTTGATGATTTACATCAATGGCCATAGTCAGGATGTAAACAAAACTTAGGATTTTTATCTTTTATAAAATAACACTGGATCCACACTGGATCCTCTTCAAAAATCATCATATTTTCAAATATTTCCTTCTTTTATTTGAGTTTAACTTAAAATTGGCTCAAAATATATACCAATGGCCATAGTCAGGGTATATTGAGAGTTAATTTCATTTTAAACTCTATAAAAGCATAAAAATATGTTTTATTCTTCACCTGAATTTAAATATAGATTATTATAAAATACATTCAATGACCATAGTCAAGGATGTATTATATTTTCAATCTTATTATAATTGATTTAAAGAATGAGATATGCTTTTCAAAATCCAATTTCAAAATTCTTTAAATTCATTCATCATTTAGGATAGAACTGCATCATGTCTTCAAAAATTCCTTTTCCAAAATCCAAGTGATGTAAATATTTTCCTCAATCTATCTTCAATCCTTATCAAATCTGATTTATCCTTTCATTTTTCAAAATTCTATTTTATTTTTCAAAGTTCAATTTAACTTTGAGATTTCAAAGTCCAATTTGACTTTGAAATTCCAATTCATTTTATATTCAAAACTCCAATCAAACTCAAAGTTCAATTTAACTTTGAGATTCTTGATTCATCTTCTAAATTCCAAATTCAAACTTCAAAAATTCATGGTCTAATTTGACTTTGAAATTTGTTTGTATATTCAAAATTCTAAATTTCATTTTCCAAGTTCAATTTAAACTTGGAAGTTCTTGATTCATCTTCTGAATTTAACTCCAAATCCATTTTAGGATCCAGAATCCAATTCCACTTTTGGATCTCAGACTTCAGATCCAATTTCCTTATAGGATCTAGAATCCAATTTCACCTTGGATCTCAGACTTCAGATCCAAATCCATCTTAGGATCCAAAATCCAACTCTACATTGGATCTCAGACTTCAGATCCAAATCCATCTTAGGATCTAGAACCCAATTCTACTTTGGATCTTAGACTTCAAATCCAAATTCCATTTTAGGATCCAGAACCCAAGTCCATCTTGGATTCTAAATTCTCGGATCCCATTCTGTTTAGGATCCGGAATCCAATTCCAATTCTAGATTTCAATTCCATTTTTCGGATTTAATCCGAATCTCTTAAATTCATTTCCATTCTTGAATACCACTTGATTTTCTCAAATCCATTCTAAGATTTGAATTCAATATCACTTCAAAATTTCATCCTCTTCTCCTAAATCCATGATTAAATTCAAAGTCCATTTCTGACTTTGAAATTTCATTTTCTTTCATTTCAAAGCTTCAAATCATTCTTTTCTCAAAGTCAAAGATTGATTCTTCCAACTCTGATTTACTTCAAAGACTTAGAAATTCTCTGATCTATCTCAAGTTCTAAGTCAAAATCAATCATCTTTTTCACTCTTTTACCAAATTCATCTAAGAATACTTGGAAATTTTCAAAACATCTTTCAAAAAGAGCATACATCATTGCATTGCACAAGCATGATTCTTTATGCATTTAGATCTTTAGGATAAATTCTTAGATTATATTTAGGCAAAGCAAAAGGCATAAATTCGGTCATTGGTTCGATTACCCCTGGTAAAGGCGCCAGGAACGGTCGAACCTCGTACCGACGAGCGAATCCCGTCTCTCCATTTTCCCGCAACATTTTCAAAATGGAGGCAAGTTAAATTTCTAAATATTTTTCAAATCAAGGTCAAGTGAGACCGCGCAAAATAGTTCCTCTTCTCTCTTTCTTTCTCTTCTTTTCTCTTCTCTCTTTCTTTTCTTTCTTTTATTCTTCTCCCTTCAAAAAGGAGGAAAATAGAGGTTAGAAAAAGGAAAAGAGAAGGAAGAGAGAGAAACCACAAGAGAGGAAAAATTTTGCGATGATCACAGTTTTGGCGACCGTGATGGGACATTTTTGGCAAATGCCTCGTGAGATGAAGCTCTAGTAGGATCCTATCCTGGATGCATATACAAAGCACGGATTCCTCGATGGGAAGAACCATGATGGGACTGGAGGAAAACACCTCGTCAAAAACGAGGGAAACTCGTTGGAACAAGATTCAGGTTTAACCCAAACCTAAAAAAGGAAAATACCTCGAGGGGCGAGGTCCAGGCTTTATCCCTTAACCTGAAGGGGACTACCAAATGGAATCCTTGGGTAAAGAGACCATGATGGGACCTTCGGAGTTTGGACGAACAAATCCGAACGGGGTTTGCGAAAGGAGGAAGATGGAATTCCCTGAAGCTTTGAAAAAGGAATGGTCTTGGGCGTCTCATTGTTGAGACTGAATAGCTTTTGAATTTAATGACCTCTCGCAGAAAATATAGGTTTTGACCCTTAACTTGAGTGGGAACAAACATACGGATTTCTTGAAACCGTGATGGGACAGGAGAGATACTTCAACTAAATGGGGTAACTCTTCTGGAAGATATAAACAACACTAGGTTGTATCAAAATGGACATTGAATACTTATTTCATTCTTAGAATATCTAGAAAATTTTGCCAATAAGACAAATTTATAATTGACTTCAATGCTTGAATAATGTGTACATGTGTGCAAAGATATTCCCTCTTTTACCTAGAGTATTTCCTCCAACGAGGTTAACTTCTCGGTCTTAAGAGTCAAATTCAAAATTTTAGCGCTGATGATTTTCTTCAAGGAAGTTATCCATTTCCCTGATATGAGAAAAGAAGAAATATTCTTAATTTCATAAAAGCAAGTAGTGAAGAGATATTGATAAAAGAATTTCGCATAAGAAAAGTTGACTTCTGGCAATTTCGACAGTTTGATATCTGGGTGTTTTCCCGTGATGATCTTCTTGCACTCTTTTTGAGTCATTGGGCTTTTCGGGCTTTTTACATCATCCTTCATTTTGGAGATGTTTTGACTTTTCTCTCTTTTTCAGGGAAGGGTACGTCACAAACTCCTTCATCTCGAAGATGTTCTGATCCTTCTTTTTCTCATAGATTTATATATGATATTGGTTCAAAAAGGTCTTTAGGTGATAGCAGAAATCAAATATCATTTAGGGTTTGTCGGTAGGTCCATCACACTCGCCTTCATCTCGACGGTGATCTGAACTTTCTCTGGAAGGATCCTTCACAAACTCCGTCATCTTGAAGATGTTTCAAAACTTCTTTGGCCCCGGGGGTCTACTCGCTTAATTCGTCTTCATCTTGACGACAATTGAGAGATCCCTTTTGCAGATATTTGATTGCAACTTTAGAATGAGAAGATATGGATTAAGTGGGTTTTTTGTTGCTCAGGATACTTCCACTATCTGATTGCCAGAAAATCATCTTTAAACACGCGCCATAGCTATGATCAATATCAATTCGTTTCTGGCTTTTCAACATCATTCAATATTTATTTCACTAATCATACCGAGGATATTTCTTTCATCCTTTTGGTTGATCAACAGGGAAAAAATTTGAATTTTACCTCTTTTTCGCAAAAAAGTTTCACCTTTTGGAAAAATACTAGAGGTAATCTGAGGTAATTCTTTCGTGTAGTAAAAATATTGGAATCAACAAATACTTTTAGCAAATTGGCAAATTTTTCATGAATTCTGTGTGAAATAATCACTCAATATAGATTTTGATGTAACCTTTAGTTGCAATTTATGATTTTGGACATTCTGACCAGTAAACTGGGACCTTTCATTTAACGACCACCGAAGGAGCTGGAACCTTTTATTTAATGACCAGTGAAAACTGGGACATTTCATTTAACGACCAACGAAGGAGTTGGAACATTTCATTTAACGACCACCGAAGTAGCTGGGACATTTCATTTAGCGACCAATGAAGTAGCTAGGACATTTCATTTAGCGACCAGCGAAGTAGCTGGGACATTTCATTTAGCGACCAGCGAAGTAGCTGGGACATTTCATTTAGCGACCAGCAAAGTAGCTGGGACATTTCATTTAGTGACCAGCGAAGTAGCTGGGACATTTCATTTAGCGACCAACGAAGTAGCTGGGACATTTCATTTAACGACCAGCGAAGTAGCTGGGACATTTCATTTAACGACCAGCGAAGTAGCTGGGACATTTCATTTAATCATTTAACGACCAGCGAAGTAGCTGGGACATTTCATTTAATCATTTAACGACCAGCAAAGTAGCTGGGACATTTCATTTAATCATTTAACGACCAGCGAAGTAGCTGGGGACTTTCATTTAATCATTTAACGACCAGCGAAGTAGCTGGGACATTTCATTTAATCATTTAACAACCAGCGAAGTAGCTGGGACATTTCATTTAATCATTTAACGACCAACGAAGTAGCTGGGACATTTCATTTAATCATTTAACGACCAGCGAAGTAGCTGGGACATTTTATTTAATCATTTAACGACCAGCGAAATAGCTGGGACATTTTATTTAATCAATTTAACGACCAGCGAAGTAGCTGGGATATTTTATTTAATCAATTTAACGACCAGCGAAGTAGCTGGGACATTTTATTTAATCAATTTAACGACCAACGAAGTAGCTGGGACATTTCATTTAATGACTTGATTTAAGATTGAGACTTTCTGAGAGATAAACAGCACGAGGACTGATGAACTTGATCTTTAGATTTGAAAACTTAGCAAAATAACTAGGTTTTTCAACTGAGAGTCGGGAAGGAGATCAGCCTATTTAAGATATTTAGAGATCAAAGCAAGAAGAATGGCCGGGGTTTCAGGATTATCCCTTATCCTGAAAGGAAAACAGAATAGATATTTTGAAGAGAATTTAGAAAAAGAATGATTCAAGTTTATCCCTTAACCTGAAGGGGAAAAGAATATACATTTGATGAGGATTTAGGACAATGATTCAGGTTTTTATCCCTTAACCTGAAAGGGAAAGAGGGTTTTGTGCAGAGACAACTTGAGACTTGAATTTAGAAGGGATATGACAAGATTTAGAATTTATGATCTATGATTTAGGTGGACCAGATATGCGGTCCAATTTTCAGGATTTAAACCCTTTATTCTGAACGGGGAATATAGAAAGAATAAACTTTGAGAAGACAGAAGGATATAGAACTTTGAAGAAAATGTAGAACATTTGAGGAAAATTTGATTTTGTTTTTGTAAAAAGAATTCTCACAGGTAGCATGGTTGCCCCTATGAGTGATCTCAGGATTATCCCTTATCCTGAATGGGAAAAAGAATAGAATTTGAAGAGAAATCGATATAAATTTAGAAATCAATAAAGATCGATACAACTTGTATTTGCAAAAAGAATTCTCATAGGTAGCATTGTTGCCCCTACGAGAGGTTTCAGGATTATCCCTTATCCTGAATGAGAAAAAGAATAGAATTTAAGAAAATTTAATGAAGAAAAATCGATATAAATCTAAAAAGAATCAATAAAGATTGGCACAACTTGTATTTACAAAAAAATCCTCATAGGTAGCGTTATTGCTCCTACAAGGGGTCTCGGGATTTTCCCTTATCCTGAATGGGAAAAAAGAATTTAAGGAATTTAAATGAAGAAAAAATGATATAAATTTAGAAAATCAAATGAAGGTTTACGAAACTTGTATTTACAAAAGAATCCTCATAGGTAGCGTTATTGCTCCTACGAGGGGTCTCAGGATTTTCCCTTATCCTGAATGGGAAAAAGAATAGAATTCAAGAAAATTTAACGAAGGGAAATTAATATAAATCTAGAAAATCAATAAAGATTGATAAAACTTGTATTTACAAAAGAATCCTCATAGGTAGCGTTATTGCTCCTATGAGAGTTTCAAGATTATCCCTTATCCTGAATGGGAAAAAGAATTTAAAGAATTTTAATAAAGAGAAATTGATATAAATTCAGAAAATCAATAAAGGATGACAAAACTTGTATTTACAAAAGAATTCTCGTAGGTAGCATTATTGCTCCTACGAGGGGTTTCAGGATTATCCCTTATCCTGAACGGGAAAAAGAATAGAATTTAAAGAGATTTTAATAAAGGGAGATTGATATAAATCTAGAAAATCAATAAAGATTAACAAAACTTGTATTTACAAAAGAATCCTTATAGGTAGCGTTTGTTGCTCCTACAAGGGGTCTCAGGATTTTCCCTTATCCTGAATGGGAGCACCTCGGACAACGAGGGTCAGGTTTATCCCTTAACCTGAGCGGGAAACACCTCGGACAACGAGGGTCAGGTTTATCCCTTAACCTGAAAGGGCCAATAAAAATAAAGGAAATACCTCATGGGAAAGAGGCATCAGGTTTAACCCTTAACCTGAAAGGGAAAAGAATTGATAAAATTTAATAGAATTAAGGAAATATTGATAAACTTGATAAAACTTGATAAAATTGATGTAAACTTGATAAAAATATGAATAAAATGAATGAAACTGATGAAGAAATCAAAATTAACTGAAGATTTACAAGATTTGAGAAAAAGGAGTTTTTCTGATCCTGACTGCATATGGGATCTTGAAAGGAAAATGTTTATTTAAAAGATAAGTGAGAAATCATTTTGGGAGAAAAATTCATTTGTAAGAAGAACGATCAGCGCGAGATCAGATCCTTTAAAAAGGAGAATCATCATGAGGTTTGATTTCGAGGATAGTGGTTTAAAAAAGAGAAAACAAACATGAGGTGATGATTTTGAATACAAATGGTTTTCAAAACCTAATTTGAAAAAGGAAAATCAACATGTTAGTTTATTTAAAAGGGATTTAGATCAAAATATTTGAATCTTTTGAAGACTCTTTAGAAGAAATTTTATGATTTTGAAAATCCTCATAGGCAATATCATTTCTCTCATGATGGAGGAAAACAAATTTTGAAAATAGATGACAAGGATTTAAAAGTTTTGAAAAATAGCAGGCAGGATCAAAAAGATTTTGAAGAAGTCAGAAAGAAAAGACAATACACCTGGGTTTTTAAAAGAGGAAATTTTGAATAATATATACCCAGGGTTTTGGAAAATATAAGGAAGATATATATATAAAATATCATACAATCACAGATATACAAGCAAGGATGCGCAAACAGCACTCCCTAAAGCTGACTCTATATGCAATATTTGAAATGGCTGATAGGACCTTAATCCTAACTCTAAGATTTTTATATCATCTGATTCCAATCAAGGTATGCCGATATACTCAAGCCGAAGCTCGAAGTACGTGGCATATAAGATATTTCTTCGGTTCTAAGGTAAGGGCTTCCCAACATCCTTGAGCACCTACCGATATACCTCGGACTATGGCCCTTAGGTACGTGGTAGGGAACAATATTTTATAAATTTTTGAACTGATAGGTTGCATGCCCCTTTAACCTGGAGATTTGTACTTGTTTTGTATGATACATGTTTGCTTTACTTACCTGTGGCCCGCTCAGGCTTGCGGCCTTGTTACCCTTTTCCCCTTTGCTTTCCGATGTTTTCGTAAAGCCATTCAAAAAAAAATCCTAGAATTTTTTCAAGGTTTTTCCAAGGTCAGGGTTTGGGGTGCCACAAGGGGTATGGTTTTCTCCAAAAGAAACCCAAACGGCAAAGTTTTGCAAAAATAAATGGTGCAACAAGTAACTAGTTTGACAAGGTTCTATCTTCTAATTATTTGAAATAACATTGCAGGATAGAGGATCACCACAAATCTTTTATCCAATATATCAGAGCATCCGCATGTTGCACATGTCTTGCAATATTAGTAACAGTACAGGTTTCTCGGTAGAAACCTCGCCCAAACTCATACTGATGCCCTTAAACAAGGTTATCCGAGTTATGTCAGATACGCAAACAGAAGTAGCAAAAATACTACTCACAAATACGACGATTTGGTAGACTTGGATGTTATTTCTCAAAAAGGGCTCTCAAACTTTACTTCACAAAATTGTATATTTGGAAAGTTGGACTCATGAATAGAAATCCTTTTATTAAGAATTTTAGAGCTCACGCACAAACCTGCATCTTTTGAAAAGGAGCATATTTAGAATATGTTGAACCAAACATCTTATTTTGAACATGATTTATCTTCCAAATCATGAGTATGATAGTGTGTAACTTGAACGAGGCGGGATCGCCACAGATCTCTTATTCAACTATCACATTATCATATGTTATACATATCTCATGATACTGGTCTCGATAAATGGGATACCCGTCTTTCAAAGGAACCATCCCAAAACACAAGTTATGCCCCCCCTCCCCCATTGGGGTTATCCGAGTTATATTGGATATACGAAACCAAAGTTATAAAGCTGTGAACACCCCAAGTTTTTCAAAAATTTGCAAAATGACCCTTTTGCCCCTAACCCCGTTTTGTGAGAAAATCAAAGCAATTTCAAAGCTAAACTTCAGATTTTCTGAATTAAATTTCATATTAGTATATTCAAAATTAATCCCGGATCCGAATCCAGTACTTTAAATCCATATTTCCTCAAAATCCGGATCCAAACCCATTTCTGAAGAAATTTCCTCAAAATAGCTTTTAAATTCTCAGAAAAACTCCCTTTTTGTAAATATTTTACAAAAACACAAAAAATTAGTTTTGACCTTTTGGTTTCTCGTAAAACTCTAGGATTTTTTTTCTAAAAATACAAAAAAATGGAAAAATAACACAAAAAATTAGAAAAATTACGAGAAAAACAAATAAGTTTAAGCTTTCTAAATCAATTTTGCTAAAAAAATCACTTTAAAACCATTTTTATGAAAAATCTTGTTGAAGGAGCCTCTTTTTGGAAAAAACCATTTTTTTTTTTTACAAACAAACCCTTTTTAGGGTTTCTCTTCGAGAGACCTTGGGAAGAGGATGGACCCCCCTCTGTTTTCTCTCTTCACTCCCTCTCTCTCCTGATTCTCTTCTCCTTCGAACCCTCCATCGCCGATCCTCTTCCTCTCCATCAAACCGTCGATCCATAACCTTCCCGAATCTTCTCCATCTTCTTTAAAATCGGCAAAGAAGAAAACCCTACCCACCGTCTTCTACCCTACCATCTTCTTCTCCTTCGACGATCTGTTTTCACCCTTCCCCCTTTCCCTTTTCTTCAGGATCCCTGCAAACCACCCATCCGTTCCTCTTCCCTCCGATCGAGCATAGAAGATCCCTTTTTTCTCATCCTTCCACTGCACCATCGACTCCAGAGCCATTCTTCACCTCTCCGCTGGGTATTCTCTTCTTCCATTTTTTCTTTTCCTTTGGTTTTCTTCTCGATCGATTGAGGGAAATACTCCCTATAACAGAACCGACATCATCTACGGTAAATAACCATCTCCTTTCTTTCTTTCTTTTTACATTTTCTATAAAATTTATATTTCTTTCAAATTAGCATCACTTATCTTCATATTTCGTTCATATTTTACTATCCTAAGCATCGCTCGTAATGTTGATTTGCATCTAGTAACATCGACTTACGTTTTGCAAGATCATTAGGAATGGTTACATTCCGACATTCCTTTTTATTTTACTTTTTTTTTCTCCTTTTCCTTATAATTTGTCTTTGAATTTCCGTGATTTCTGTATATGATGGAGGCCCGTTGTTGACAGATTCGGTGCTGTCTAAGGCACTCTATCTCGCACATTAGTTCTTGCTTTCTGTTCATTTGTCATTTTTTTCTATTTTATTTTATTTTGCTTTCCTCATTCAGCATAGCAATGTGCGTACGATGAGACATCCGCCGTGAAACCTGTTTTCCGGTTGGCTCTGAATTGAAGTCCAGTAAGCATCTTCTGTTGCTTCAGCATCACTCGGTTCTTAATCGTCACATCTATTTTTTGCATTCAACTAATTTTAGCCTTTTCATGGAAAACTGGTTGATCACCTGGATCGATTCTTATTTCCTCTTGATAAGCTACCTTGCGATGTTGAATTTGAGAGTGGTAATTCTTAGTTATTTGATGCAATATTCATATTGAATTTTTTTTTCTCTCTCTTATTTCTTAATCATTCATAAACTTCTTCTATTCATTCGTGATCATTGTGGAGGTTCATCCATTGGTTAATCGATCCAGTCAGTTGCTCACGATTTACACCGCGAGCTTAGCTTCATGTGCCTCTCAGATATATAGCTCATTGGAAACCAGGAAATTAGCGCAGTTTGGACCTCTTCACAGCCCAGCGATCTGGACTAACACCCCCCTCGTTTGAGTTCAAGCCTCCCTTGGGACCGATCAAAGGAGCTCATCATCAATACCCAGAGAAAGCATTACCTCCATCAATCGGGTGAACTCATTTCAGCAAAAGACGTTAAGGGATCAAGTCTGTGTTCCCTAGTCCGTCCCTACTGATCAGGTAAGAGATTATGTATTATCAGCCTATTTCCTCATCATATTTTCTGTCTATCTCTCAGGTTAATCTTTTCTTTTCTTTTTTTGCTTGATTATCTTCTTCCTCCCATTTTATGCTGGTAGAATCGACTGTTTCTTAGATCATTTAGAATCATTTGGCCTGATTAAAACTTTGTATATGACCAGTATAACCCCACTTCTCTTATATTTGTTACAATCTCTTAACATTGTTCTGTTTTTATCCTGTTTTAGTCCATGATGGACTTGTCTCTCAGTCACTAGTGAAGTTTTTCCCTGCAAAAGGACCTGGAACCAGACCTGGGTTTTGTTGTGAAATATCTCATTTGAATTACCATTTAAGCACTGGACGTGATTGCAATAGGCTTTATGCATCAACCTTTTGATGGTCTTATCTTGCTAGATCCAAAGCCGTAAATGTGTTTATCATTTAATGATAAAGTGAGTATATAATGAAGTAGGATGGATATATTGGAAAGTTCCAATATCTCTCCCATCTCTATTAGGATTTTGTATGATAAAAGTGGTTCAGGATGTGCTATTGTGTTAGACGCAAAGGGGCATCCCTTTGACTTGTCAATGCAAACTTGGAATTGTTGTGAAAGCACATAAAGCGTGATACAAGGTAAATTTCTGGTACAGTAAATGATCATTTTGCAGAAAATTGATTTATGATACAAGGTAAATCCTTGACACAGTGAATAATTACTTTGCAGAAAATTGATGCAAGGCAAATATGTGACATAGTGAATGATTACTTTGCAGAAAATTGATTCACTGATTAATCCTATGGTGCCGAGTATCATTTTGGACTCCCCATTTGCGCAATGGACCTATAATGTTGGCTCCTTTCTATCTATTTCCTTTGAATGTTAGCATTCCTGTTTAGGAGGAGTTCATTTAATCTCATGCAAATCTTTGTTTTACCGTAGAATTTTACCTCGTTTATTATAATCCACCATGAATATCTTTCTGCTATAAATCGGATCCTACAGCTGCAGATACCTACTCTATTTGCACTTAGTACTTATCATTTAGTGTTGCTATGTCCTCCCATCACACTGTCACTGCCAATCTCTGCGATTGCTAGTATCACTGACGATGGAATCAATCACCTAAATCAATCAGAACCAAGGCTCACAATGTGCCTGGAGACATCCTTCTAAAGAATCTATCTGCGTCTTCTCAGATGAAATGACATTCAACAAACTGTGTGGAATTATCCATCGGATCACCTGTAAAAGCATCCCAATATGTTGACTGGCACCATTATGGCATGCTGCTTGGAAATATCTAGATATGCTAATGCGGAGTATCGTGATAGGCAGCCTGCAATATCCTGATTGTTGTATGTCAGATGTTGATGCCCTGGAAAAGCATTGATTTCACCCTTAAAACAATTGATTGTCTGTTCTATTGCTTTCTTTGAAACTAGAGGAAGTCACTGGGCCATCGTGGCAACCTATTAGCACCATTTTCTTTGGTAAGAGATTCAATTCAATACGATGCACAACAGTTCATTATTAGAATAAAAGAGGTTGGATGATTCCATACTGAATACAATAACCCATTCTCTACACCAGTTTTTCTAGAAACTGTTTGGGCATCTTGCAATGTGATTGTTCATTTTTCCTGTGGCATCTTTATATACACCCATCTAGTTCTTGATCTTATCTTAGGTTTTCCTATACCACCATTTTATCAAGGAACAAGGTATGAATACGGATGTTGTGTAAGATAAACACAGATTACTGTTTAAGGCCTGGATTTCCTTTGCAACTCAGGTCTACCCTCTTTGGTTTGCTTGTTTTACTAAGTTTGTATTAAGGGATGTCTTTTTCTATTTCTTTGCTTTGGCTTATCTGTTTATGTATATATATGTACAGAGAACTGATGGTAAATGTTGTGGCTTCTTGAACTTCCGCAGCAGTTTGCAAACTGATGTGGCCCTTCAGTTTTCATGGCAGATTAGCATATCGCCGTGGTCTTCAGGCTTTCATAGTTAGCTTCCCAAATTAAGGGAGTGGGTTGCCAATTGTGTTTGATCAACCCATCATGGCTGCCACAACTGAGATATGTGCTTCACTTAGGATTGCCTCAGGGTAACCAACCTCTTACTCCGGTCTTGTGGATCAAAGGCTAAGTTGTGGAAGACACAAGATCACATTCACCTGGGGGCTATAAATCAGAGATATCGCTGGAGGTTCAACCTATTGAAGTCTTGCTGAAACTAACTGGTTCAATGTATTTTGGGATTCATCTGTTGAACCATACTGATGATTAATATTTGCTACTGAGTGTAACTCGCCAAGAGGTTATACTGGGATGGATCAGTTCAGAAAAATCAAGTTGCCCTCCTGCTGAAGTTGACTGGTTAGTTTACTCATATGCTTTGACAATAATTGATGCTCATTTATCAGTATTTACATTACATAGTTGTGTGATTGTCATCCCATTGCCCACTTACATTTTCATTACATTTTGTACATTTGCACCCTTCATTCATCCATGACATTATGTTTCTGGCACAGTAAACACCCTGCTTTTCCCTGTGTACACACTGTATATGTCCACCTTCACAATTGTCATCTATGCCCAACCACCACTGCATCCTGTTAGTATTCAATGAAAAATTTACCTTAATACTTTGTTAACACTTGCTGAAAGCTACCCCACAAAAGCATGTTGTTTACTGACTGTAAATCCAAAATGCATCATTTGCTATAATTCACACAGCATCCACTGCTGCATCTTCCTGTTGCACCTACCAGATTATCTCTCATCCACCTACATTGAGTGTAGGTCACATGTAATATGTCTATATATATATATACATATATATATAAATGTATATATATATACGTGTATATGTGTACATATATATATGTATATACTCGCATATATATATATATATATATATATATATATATATATATGTATATATATATATGTATATAGGCATATAGGTAGGTATGTCATTCTCCATCCTTTCCATCATTTATATCTTAGTATATGAACAGTTTCTTAGATATCCATATGAAATATGCCATTTTCTATTTCCATGTTAATCCAAGTTGTTTTGCAGGGAACATGTGAAAAATATCATTACTTGGAGTTGTAACTCCAATTTTATGCGTTATAATAATTAGATTTCAATGAAAATTTAAATCTCCAGCTTTTAGATAGAATGGATGAGCATTTGAACATTATAAATATCATGAATTACTTGTTCTCATATTTTCTCATTTATTTTCAAAAATTCATAAATGAGAACACGAATGGCACGTGCACCATTTCGTAAGAGGTAAATTAATCCTAAGTTGATGATTTACATCAACGGCCATAGTCGGGATGTAAACAAGACTTAGTATTTTTATCTTTTATAAAATAAACACTGGATCCACACTGGATCCTTTTTAAAAAATCATCATATTTTCTTTAAATATTTTCCTCTTTTATCAGAATTTAATCTAAAAATAATTCAATATATATACCAATGGCCATAGTCAGGGTATATTGAGAATTAATTTCATCTTAAATTCTATAAAAGCACCAAATATATTTTATTCTTCATTTGAATTTAGATATGATTATTATATAATACATTCAATGACCCTAGTCAGGAGTGTATTATATCATTAATCTTATTTACATTCATTTAAAGGATGAAATATGATTTTCAAATCCAATTTCAAAATTATTTAAATTCATTCACCATTTAGGATAGAATTGCACCATATTTTCAAAATTCCCTTTTCAAAAACCCAAGTGATTGTCTTTTCTTCAATTTTCATTTCAAATTCGTCAATTCTACCTCATCTTCAAAATCCAAATTTTGACTTTGAAATCAAATTCAAAGTTCAATTTAACTTTGAAATTCTTGATTCATTTTTTCCAAATTCAAGTTTTCAAATTCAAAGTCCAATTTGACTTTGAAATTCATTTATATATTCAAAAATTCAAATTCTCAAATCAATTTTGAAATTCCAAATCCAAAAGCTAGAACCCAATCTCATCTTGGATTCCAGATCTTGGATCCAGTTCTACCTTTAGGATCCAGAACCCAACTTCACCTTGGATCTCAGACTTCAGATCCAAAATCCATTTTAGGATCTAGAATCCAACTTCACCTTGGATCTCAGACTTCAGATCCAAAATCCATTTTTAGGATCCAGAACCCAATTCTACATTGGATCTCAGATTTCAGATCCAAATCCATTCTAGGATCCAGAACCCAATTCTACTTTGGATCTCAGATTTCAGATCCAATTCCATTCTAGGATCCAGAACCCAATTCCCTCCGGATCTCAGATCTTAGATCCAAATCCATTTTAAAATCAGAATCCGATTTCATCTTGGATCCCAGAATTCAGATATAATTCCTACTTCGGATTCTCAATCCAGAATTTGATTTTGAATCTCAACTCTAATTTAGAATTCATACTTTGAATTCCAATTCCATTTCATTTTCAGATTTCAAATCAAGTTCTCATTTCGGATCCTAAATCCAAAATTCAACTTTGAACTCTATTCAGAATCCAGATTTTGGATTCAGATTTCATCTTGAAATTCTAACTTTTAAATCAATTCTATTCTATTTAGATCTCCCACATTTTACTTTGATTTCAAAGCTTCAAATATAGAATTCAATTCCATTCCAAATATTCATCCAAAATTCTAAGTTCAAAGTCCATTTATGACTTTGAAAATTCCTTTCTTCTTCTATTATCTCAAACTTCAAAATCATCTCTTTCCAAATCCAGATTTATTTTTTCCAAAATTCTTGATTATTCTAAGAACTTAGAACTTTTTAAGTTCTAAGTTAGAAATCATTTCTTCACTTTATCAGATTCATCTCAGAAACACTTGGGAGTTCTTCAAAACATTTTTCAAACAGAGCATACATCTTTGCATTTGCACAAGCATGATTCTTTGTGCATTTTAGACTTAGAATAAATTTTTAGATAGTTTCTTAGCAAAGCAAAAGGCATGAATTCGACCCTTGGTTCGATTACCCCTGGTAAAGGCGCCAGGAACGGTCAAACCTCGTACCGACGAGCAGGTCCCGTCTCTCAGTTTTCCCACAAATATTTCAAAAATGGAGGCGAGTTATTTTCTAAATATTTTCAAAATTAAGGTCAAGTGCGACCCCGCAAAAGAATTCCTCTTCTCTTCTCTTCTCTTCTTTTCTTTTCTTGTCTCTTCTCTCTTTCTTTATGCCCTTTTATTTTCTCCCTTCAAAAAGGAGGAAATAGAGGTTGGAAAAAAAAAGAGAAGGAAGAGAGAGAATATTACGAGAGGAAAAATTTTGTGATGATCACAGTTTTGGCGATCATGATGGGACCCGTCTCCGTCCGGTCGAATTATGCCTTTTTCTTTTGCTTTGATATTATTATCTAAGTCTTTATTCTACAAATGTCAGCTACATTTCCATGCAAACCTTAGAGGCCTAGATTTTGTCCTAAGCTGACATCATTGCATATAGGATTTAAGTATGGTTTGGTAGGACCATATTGAGGAGATTATTCCATGCTCACATTAGACTTAGGTCTGAAATACAACTCTCCTCAATTTTAAGGATTGAATGCAAACAATGTATGCAAGTGTATGCTTCTCTTCATTTTAATCTATCTCTTTAGGACTTGCATTAGAGCCATCTGATTTCTTTCATGTTGAGCATATTTTGAAAAACCTCCTTACCTATATTGTCCCGGTCTTCACGTTGCTGGGCTGTCTCACTGAACCATAGTTCGGGAGAGAGCCTCACAACTGGACCACTTATTTGGGTTCGCGCCCCCTACCACGTACCTAAGGGCCATAGTCTGAGGTATATCGGTAGGTGCTCAAGGATGTTGGGAAGCCATTACCTTAGAACCGGAGGAATATTTCTATGCCACGTACTTCGAGCCTCGGCTTGAGTATATCGACGTATCTTGATTGGAATCAGATTATCTAAACCCTAGAGTTAGGATTAAGGTCCTACAAGCCATTTCAACTATTGCATTTAGAGTCAGCCTCTAGGGATTGTTGTTTGTGCATCCTTGTTTGTATATCTATGATTGTATGATATTTTATATTCCCTATATTTTTCAAAACCTGGGTATATATTATTCAAAATTTCCTCCTTGTTTTAAAACCCAGGTGTATTTTCCTTTTTCTTCTCTTAATTTCTTCTAAATTATTTTTGATCCTGCCTGCAATTCTTCAAAGTTTTTCTTACTCTGGTGAAGATTAAGGATATCCAGGCCATTAAGGATATCCAGGCCAAAAGCAAAGGCAAACAGACTTACTCTGGTGAAGATTTTTACAATGGCCTAGATGGGGATGACAATCTGGAGAATCTCCCTCAGAAGTTCCTCAAGTTTCACCGAACAGGCAATCCCAAGGCACATTTGGCCACATTCTATGCTGAGTGCGGCCGTTTTAGGAAAGACAATCGGGCGTTATTGATTTGCTTTCCTCGCAACCTAGAAGGAACAACGGCCAGGTGGTATGCAGACTACATTAGCCCTATCGAACTACGAGAGTTCGATAAAGTTGTAAACTTGTTCATTGAGTGCTTCATGTTCAATGTTGAAGCCTCACCAACTCTCAACCATTTGTACAATCTAAAGCAGAATGAGAATAAGAGAGCTAGCGAATTCATTCACAGGTGGAGGAGCACCTGTAACAGAATGAAGGTTCCCATTCCAGAGGAGCACGCCCTACAGATCATTTTGAATAACTTTGCCCAGCCTCTGAGGAACCTCATTTCCACATCTCCCGCCAAGTCATTCATCAAACTGATTGAGAGAGCCGAGTAGCTCGAGACAGGACTGGATAAGGGCCTATATGAAGGATACCCTTTTGTCAGAGGAAATCCCGAGCAAAAGAAGAAAGCACATGTTGCTTACTCTACGAATTTTTCTGACAACAACAATAGTTCTGGCAGCAAGAAGGGCAAGAAAAATTGCAATAAGAATGTCGGACACTCCAGGGCTGAAAAAACAAACTCTGCAGCCCAGAAGGGAAATTTTGTTAAGTCACAGCCCGTCCAATCAGCACCACAGCCAGAAGCAAAGCAACCAGAGAAGCCGAAACACGAAGGTTGGAGTTATTATCGGGAGCTTACCGCTCTAGAGCAGTCCCGCGAAGACATCTTGGAATATATGTTATCGAAAGGGATGATTAAACTCCCCAATGTGGCACATCCTCCAGTGGCTATGGGTAAATGGACTGATAAATTCTGCAAGTTTCACCAGACTGTAGGACATTACACAGAGTACTGTTTTGTCCTAAAAAACATCATCCAAGACTGCATCGACAAAAATTTGTTGATCAAGGATGAGGAAGAACAGCCAAAAATTTTGTCCAAACCATTTCCTAAGCATTCAACTTCAGTCATCACAGAACAAACATTTTCTCTGCAAGACAATATCCACCCATGTTCAAGTTAGGACATTCAGAATCAACATCGGGTCCTAGTCCTTCGTCAAGCGCAGTCTTCCGCCAAGAGGGTGGATATTACTGCATTTTCCAGCAACAAGAAACCAGCAAAAGTAATGGCAGACATTGCCAAGCTAGTCCCCAGATTTCTGAAGCGCTTCGTCAAGGCAACTTCAAAGAAAGGAGAAACTTCAGGGTCAGTTCAGAAGCCAATTACTGCTCTATCGAACATTTCTATCTTGAATCTGACCCATGCTTCTCCTGAGCACCAGCAAGTACTAGAAGATCTACTAAGAAAGATCAAAGTCAAGCCTAGCACGACTCTGCAAGATATGGCACAGATCGTCAACTAGGCCATGATGAATGCACCCATTACATTTTCCGATGAGGATTTGCCAAAACCCTATTCATTTCATAACAAGGACTTATACATAGTGGTGCGGACCAGGGCCATGTCAGTCCCTCATGTGCTTGTCGACGGAGGCAGCAGCCTCAACATCTATCCGGAGATGACAGCTAAAGCTTTGGGCCTAAAGAAAGAAGAATATACCCCAGATCCCATAACGATCTACGGTTTCGACAACCACGGGCAGACAGCCAGGGGGAAGATCTTTCTTGAGATTTTCATCAATTATTTAGTGCATACCGTGCTTTTCCATGCGGTCAACGTGCCGCCTACGTACAACCTTCTTCTGGGGTGCACTTGGATCCACAACGCCAATGTTGTTCCTTCAACCCTTCACCAGTGTATCAAATGGTCAAAGGGAGGCATGATTACCACGATTCTAGGAGAGGATCCAAAAGAGCGACTCCCACAACCAATGATCCCTCGTCCTATTTTCACTGCCGACATCCCGAGCATCCGGGAAGTCGATGAAATCAGTTTGAGTGAAAGCCTGGACATGTTGAAATTGAAAGAAGTCCAGTCGACAGAAAATGTGGCAGCAATGATCCAGTGGCAGGGACCTCGCTTCTTCAAGCTAGGTGGGCGCCTCGATTGCACTTCATTCAAAGATCACCCTCTTTTCCCCCAGTTCTTGAAAACTAAGAAAGGGTTTGATCTTTTGATGAAACATGGCTACCAGCCCTTCAGGGGACTTGGTAAGAACGGAGATGGCATTCTGGAGCCAATTATCCCTGCTCGGCATGTCACCAGTGCAGGTTTGGGTTTTTCAGGACAGTCATCCGGCAAGCGCACTACCTTCGTCAAGGGAGCCCAGTAATGAAGACAATGCCAGTGTTTTCTGCTTTCTCTTCTTTAATGTCATCTTGTAAGGGAAAAAATCCACCCCAGTTTCTTTCTTTCCCTCAAACAAAGCATATGTAAATATCAAAGACATTTCAATCAATGAAAGTTTGATTTTCTACTCTCATCTTGGTGTACACAAATTCTTCGCTTATATCTTTGTCTATGTTGTCATTCTCTGTTTCTATACAAAAGGCTATTTTCGAACATTTTACCCTTTTCTCAAAAACCTTCTTTGCGCTTTCAGGATTGCCGGAATCATGGCTCCTAAATTGCTCAAAAGACTCGTTATCAATTCCAATTTTTCTCAAAATAAATCCAAACCGGCCAGAATCTGCTAGGCAAAGGCAGGGGCAGAGGTCAGTAAAGTGACAGGATAGATTGAAGAATTAGCAGATTTCGACTCAGCGATTCAAGAGTTGCCAGAGTTCGCCAGTATTCAGAAGTAGGATGAACCATCACCATTGGTTTAAGATCCGATAGAGGATGTCAACATCGGCTCAGAAGATGATCCAAAAATCCTCAAAATTGGTTCTAGTATGAGTTCAGATGAGAAGGAAAGGCTCATCCATTTCCTCAAACAGCATCAAGAAGTCTTTGCTTGGACTTATGAGGATATGCCAGGCTTAGACCCCAAGTTGGTCGAACATCATCTTGTGCTGAAGCCGGACTGCAAACCAATCAAGCAGAAATTAAGAAAAATGGATCCCCGAGTATCACCACAAGTTAAAGGACTTGAAGAGTTGTTAAAAGCAGGATTCATCTGGACTATTGAATATCCAGATAGGTTGGCGAACATCGTAGCAGTTCTCAAACTGAATTTGTATTAATTTCAGAGATCTGAACAAGGCCACCCTAAAGGATGATTATCCACTCCCCAACATTGACCTTTTGATCGATAGCACGGCAGGTCATGTCATGTTTTCCTTTATGGATGGATACTCAGGCTACAATCAAATCAAATTGGCCGCTCGTGACCAATCCAAAACTTCTTTTACCACACCTTGGGGTACATTTTGCTATACAGTCATGCCGTTTGGACTCAAGAATGCTGAGGCAACCTATCAGAGAGCAATGACAGCTATCTTTCATGACCAGATGCATAAGAACATGGATGCTTATGTAGATGACATCCTGGTCAAGTCAAAATAAGGAGAGGATCATCTCGATGCTCTCGACCAAGTCTTTGAAAGACTTATTCTGTACAAGATAAGACTCAATCCGCAGAAATGTGTCTTCGGAGTAGAGTCAGGAAAACTGCTAGTCTATATGATCAGCAAGAAAGGCATAGAGGTGGATCCTGCCAAAGCAAAGGCGATCATTGATATGCCAGCTCCCACCAATCTAAAAGAACTGCGAAGCCTTCAAGGTCGCATTCAGTCAATTCGGCGCTTCATCTCAAATTTGACCATGAGATGCGAGCCCTTCAATCACTTGCTAAGAAACGAAGTAAAATTTGAGTGGGGACCATAATGTCAGCTCTCATTTGAGCGTATCAAGCAGTATCTCCTCAATCCACCAATTCTGAAGCCACTAGAACAAGGGAAGCCACTTCTCTTATATGTTTATGTCAATCAGAATGCTTGTGGCGGATTTCTTGCACAGTATGAGGAAGGCAGCCGGATAGAGCATGCAATCTACTACATCAACAAGACTTTCATCGACTATGAGAAAAGATACTCTTAGATGGAGAAGACATATTTAGCCTTAGTATGGATGTGTCAAAAGCTGAGACATTATCTGCTGGCATCAGAAATCAAAATTTTGTCAAGACTTAATCCTCTCAAGTACATCCTTGAGCAACCTTTTCTTACTGGGCGAATTGCAAAATGGCAAGTCCTCCTGATGCAGTACGATTTGAAGTATGTATCTCAAAAGTCAGTCAAGGGTCAGTCCATCGCAGATCACTTGGCAGATTTTCCGTTGACAGAAAAGATCAAGGCGGAAGATGACTTTCTCGATGATCGCATCTGCAGTATTCAGGAGTCCCCAGTTTGGACCCTTTTCTTTGATGGAGCCAGGAACGTGTCTGGTATAGGGATTGGGATCTTGTTAATCACTCCTGAAAAGGAGATGATCCCTTATTCCCTTAAACTCAACTTTCAATGTACTCACAACATGGCCGAGTACGAAGCCTTGACACAAGGCCTCAGGATTTTGCAAGACTTTAATGTCAAGAGAGTACATGCCTTCGGCGACTCATTGCTTGTTGTTAGCCAAGTTAATGCTGAATGGCAAGTCAAGGATTTGAAGTTGATTCCCTATCAGAAGATTGCCTTAGCTCTCATAGGCAACTTTGAGGAATTTCAGCTCAATCATGTCAAGAGAGAATACAATCACATAGCTGATAGCCTAGCCTGTCTGGGCTCCATTTTGTCTTTCAAAGACAGTGAATCCTGTCGTTCCTTCGAGATTGGCAGACTTGATCAACCTGCCTACATTCCAGCTGAGCAAGTGAACCAAGCCACTCAGAAAGAGAAGCCTTGGTACCAAGACATCAAAAACCTTATCGAAACTAGTGAATTTCCATCGGAAATGCCTAGAAGAGAGCAACGTGCTATCCAACGCATGTCGGCCTGTTATTTCATCCTTGCCAATACTCTTTACCGTCGTGGATTCAGTTCTGAGTACGCTAGATGCTTAGACAAGGATGAAGCCATGGAAGTTATCCAAGAGGCACACGAGGGAACTTGTGGTGGTCACGTCGGCTACCAAACACTCGTCTAGCAAATCATCCGAGCAGGGTATTATTGGAGAACCATGCAGCAGGATTGCCATCATTTTGTGAGGAAGTGGAAATGCCAAATGCACGCACCTTCCATTCATGTGCCAGCCGCATACCTGCAATCTATGGTTTCTCCCTGGCCTTTTTCGATGTGGGTCTTCAACGTAGTGGGTCCAATCACTCCTTCAGCTTCTAATGGCCACCTATATTTCCTCGTAGCTACATAATACTTCACCAAATGGGTCGAAGTTGTAACTCTGCGAACAGTGGAAGGCCGACATGTAGTTTCTTTTATCCATAAGAATCTTCTCTGCCGCTTCGGTGTCCCACATGATATTGTGTCAGACAATGGCAGCCACTTCAAAAATGAGAGGATGAAGACCTTCTGCTCGAAGTTCAGGATTCATCACCATTTCTTAGCTCCTTATTATCCTCAAGAGAATGGCCAGGCAGAGGCTACCAACAAGATTTTAATTCGCATTCTAGAAAGAACTGTGGAAACATGCCGCGATTGGCACGAGAAGATGCATGATGCACTTTGGGCATACCGAACCACCATTCGGACCCCAACCAACGTCACTCCTTCGGAGCTTGTTTATGGGACAGAAGTAGTATTACCGCTTCACGTTTAGAAGCCCACACTCAAGTTTGTGTCGCTCATTGAACTTCTGCTTGATCAATATCAGCAGCAGAGGTTGGTACAGCTTGATCTGTTAGATGAGAAAAGGCTCAACGCAGCAGAGCATGCTCAGGCCTATTGTTAGAGGATAGCTCGACACTACGCCAAATCAGTTATTGAGAGAAGATTTCGAGTCAATGATCTTGTGCTCAGATCAACAATTCATCTCAAGCATCGTCTACGAGGCAAGTGGTCACTCAATTGGGAAGGCCCTTATGTGGTTAAGGAAACGCTGCCTCGCAATTCCTATCGTCTGATCAATGCAGATGGGGTGGAACTGCCAGATCCTATTAATGCTTTAAATTTGAAGAAATTTTACACTTAAATTGTTCATCCTAGCCTTTTGTACTCTTCAAAAGTCTTTTTTAATAAAGCAATATTCTTCTATTGAATTCTCACATTCTTCTCCCTGATACTGGGGCATTTTATTTTGATTTATACTTATCTTCCTTTATCATATGCACGCAGGATCAGACGAATCTCTTTCTAAAAATCTTATCAACTTTTCGGTTAATCTTATTATCTCTATTAAATTGCATTCATTTTATTTTCCAATCTAATCAAATTTTCATTAATTTATTGTCAATTTTATCAATTTTGTCAAGTTTTATTAAGTTTTATCAATTTTATTAAATTTTATTAAATTTTATTCCTTTATTTTTCAACCCCTTTAGGTTAAGGGATAAACCTGATGCCGTGTTTCAATAGGGTATTTCTCTTTCAGGTTAAGCGCCAAAACCTTAACCTCGTCCCCCGAGGCCCTTTATTTTCTTTCAAGACGGGGGATAATCCTAAATTCTTCTATCATCAATTTTCCTCAAATCTCTGTCAATTTCTACTAAATCTTTTATTGTCAATTTCATTAATTTATTCCTTTTATCAATCCTTTTATCCTTTATCAATTTCTATCAATCTTTTTAGACTTTGTCAAATTCTCTTCAGGATCAGAGATAATCCTGGAAACCATCACAGATAAAATTCAAATCTCAGGCCGTCTTGGGCCGAGGATCTTGAATAAGTTTCTCATCCTCATCGTCGGAATCTATTCAAGATTTTTGTCAATCCTTCTAAAATCCGACTTTGGGGTAGGAGTTATTTCCTTCTCGCCTGAGTTCCAACTCAGGCTTTTGCTTTCATTCTATTCTTTATTTTTGGAAGATTTGAGTTCCGACTCGGGTTTTCTTCTTTTATATTTCATTTGAAGTTTTGGGTTTCGACTCAGACTTCCTTTTGGATCCAATGCTCGTATTAGAACCAATTGCTACGTTGAGAATTCGAGTTCTCAAACTTGATTCTCATTCTTTCTACTATTTTTGAAGAACCGGGTTCTGACTCGGATTTTCCCTTTTGTATATTCTTATTTTTGAAGTTCTGGGTTCCGATTCGGACTTCCCTTTTTTATTCAATGCTCGCGTTGGACCAATTGTTGCATCGAGAATGCGAGTTCTCAAACTCGATTCTCACTTATTTTTTTATTTTGAAAAACCAGGTTCCGACTCGAATTTTTGCTTTTTGTATATTCTTATTTTCTCAAGTTTCGACTCAAATTTTCCTGTTGATCCAATGCTCGTATTGGACCAAAAACTCTCCTTGCTTTCCCTTTCAGGTTAAAGGATAAACCTGAACTTCCCCTTCAAGATAAGGGATAATCCTGAAATGCCGACAATCATTCTCGCTTAATTGTCAAGTATCTTCGAATGTCGGTCTCTTCCTCAAATTCTTCATTGAAAAACCAGTGCTCGTACTGGTGCATTTTGAAAAATTCAGTGCTCGTGCTGGTATGCATTTTCGAAAAACCCAGTGCTCGTACTGGCGCACTTTCGAAAATCCAGTGCTCGTGCTGGTGTGCATTTTCGAAAACCCAGTGCTCATACTGGTGTGCACTTTCGAAAATCCAGTGCTGGTGTGCATTTTCGAAAACCCAGTGCTCGTGCTGGTGTGCATTTTCGAAAACCCAGTGCTTGTGCTGGTGTGCATTTTCGAAAACCCAGTGCTTGTGCTGGTGTGCATTTTCGAAAACCAGTGCTGGTATGCATTTTCGAAAAACCTAGTGCTCGTACTAGTGTACTTTCGAAAATCCAGTGCTCGTGCTGGTGTGCATTTTCAAAAACCCAGTGCTCGTACTGGTGTGCACTTTCGAAAATCCAGTGCTCGTGCTGGTGTGCATTTTCAAAAACCCAGTGCTAGTGCTGGTGTGCATTTTCGAAAACCAGTGCTCATGCTAGTATGCATTTTTGAAAACCAGTGCTTGTGCTGATGTGCATTTTCGAAAACCCAGTGCTCGTACTGGTATGCATCTTTGAAACCCAGTGCTTGTACTGGTGTGTAATTTCAAAAACCCAGTGCTCGTACTGGTGTGCAATTTCGAAAACCCAGTGTTTGTACTGGTGTGCATTTTCGAAACCCAGCGCTCACACTGGGGCATTTTTTGAAATCCAGTGCTCGCACTGGTGTGTTTTCAAAAACCCAGTGCTCGTACTGGTACATCTTCAAAATCCAGTGCTGGTACATCTAGCGCTTGTGCTAGTGTTTGGCTGACTGATCAAGTTAGCTCTCCAGGTTCAGTATTTGTACTAACCAATCATCAACAATTCAAGCTCTAAATTCTCAAATTCAACCTTCGGGTTATCATTTTGTCAAAAATTCAAATGTTGTTCTCTTGCGAAGGACCCTCTTCAGGGAGAGTTCGAGGGAGCTCGTTCCTTTCGCATGCAATCATCTTTCGTTCGCAAGAACACTCTTCCAGGGAGAGTTTGAAGGGACTCATTTTCTTCGCGAACCGTTTGCAAAACAACCAACCAACTTTACACAAAAGAACCCTTTTTCCAGGGAGAGCTTCGACAGAAGCTCGTTTCTTTTGTGGCGCTCATTTTTCTCATCTTTGGCCAAACCCCTTCACAGAGGACCCTCTTCTAGGGAGAGTGTGATGGACTCGTCTCTCTGTGATACTTTTTCAACTTTGTTTTCAGCCGCCTTTCCATAAGAGAAGCCTAGAGATAGGGAGTTTTGACAAAAACTTAATTTCTCTTCGTAAGTTCTGTTTTGCAAACACCTCCTCTTTGGGGAAGAGAGGAGTATTTCCAACTTTCCATTCAGGTAAGGGCTTAATCTTGAGTCTCTCTTTTTGGGGAAAAAGAGAGAAGAATTTTGTCATGGATGTGTCAATCGGATATCAAGCAATTTCTTTCATCAAAGATTTACAGAATACTTTGCCAATTTGCTATCAAAAGTCATTGTCGATCTCAAAACTTTCATCACATAAAAGAATTACCTCAAACTACCTTTAGTATTATTTCCAAAAGAGCAAGACTTTTGCGAAATAAGAACTTAAATTCAAGCTTTTTCTGTTGGTCAACCAAGAGGATGAAAAAAAAATCTTTTATATGACCGGCAAAGGAAAAATTCAATAATGTTGAAAAGCCATAAGTGAACTGATATTGATCATAGCTATGGCACATTCTTAAAGATCATTCTCTTGGCAGTAAGACAGTGGAAATATCTTGGGCAGTAAAAAGAACCTACCCAATCCATATCTCCTCAGTCATTTGAGCTGCAATCAAATATCCGCAAAAGGGATCTCTCAATTGTCGTCAAGATGAAGACGAATATGCGAGCTAGACCCTGGGGCCAAAGAAGATTTGGATCATCTCCAAGATGAAGGAGTTTGTGACGGATCCTTCCAGAGAACATTCAGATCACCGCCAAGATAAAGGCAACTGCAATGAACCTCCCGACAAACCCTAAAAGATATTTGATTTCTACTATCATCCAAAGACCTTTTGACCAATGAACCAATATCATCAAGCTTCATTCCTGAGAAAGAAAAAGAAGAATCGGAGCATCTCCAAGATGAAGGAGTTTGTGACGTCCTCTTTGTGATCATCGCAAAATTTTTCCTCTCGTAATATTTTCTCTCTTCCTTCTCTTTTTTCCTTTCTGACCTCTATTTCCTCCTTTTTGAAGGGAGAAAATAAAAGACGGAAAAGAAAAGAGAAGAGAAGCGAAAAGAAAAGAAGAGAAAGAGGAATTCTTTTGCGGGGTCTCACTTGACCTTAATTTTGAAAATATTTAAGAAAATAACTCACCTCCGTTTTGAAATATTTGCGGGAAAACTGGGAGACAGGATTCGCTCGTCGGTACGAGGTTCGACCGTTCCTGGCGCCTTTACCAGGGGTAATCGAACCAAGGGTCGAATTCATGCCTTTTGCTTTGCTAGGAAATTATCTAAGAATTTACCTAAGTCTAAATGCACAAAGAATCTTGCTGGTGAAATGCAAGAGTGTATGCTCTTTTTGAAAATGTTTTGAAATATTCCAAGTGTTTCTAAGATGGATCTGATGATAGAGTGAAGAAAATGATTTCAAACTTTTAGAACTTTAAAATTTAAAGTTCTAAGTTTTTAGAATAATCAGAGTTTGAGAACAAATCTTGACTTTGAAAGGAAGGATCTTGAAATTGAGATAAGGAGGAGAAAGGAAACTTCAAAGTCATAAATGGACTTTGAATCAGAATAGAGATGAAAAATGAAATTGAATTCTAACTTTTGAAGTTTAGAATCAGAATAAAATGTAGGAAATAGAATAGAATTGATTTGAAAGTTTGAAATTCAAAGATGGGATCTAAATCCAAAGTATGGATTCTAAATAGAGTTGAAATTCAGGAAAGATTGAATTCTGGATTTAGAATCCTAAATGGGAATTGGATTTGAATTTTGGGATGAAATGGAATTGGTTTTAAGAATCGGAATGGAATTGGATCCAAGATTTGAGATACAAAGTGGAATTGGATTCTGGATCCTAGAATGGATTTGGATCTAAAGTCTGAGATCCAAAGTAGAATTGGGTTCTGGATCCTAGAATGGATTTGGATCTGAAATCTGAGGTCCAAAGTAGAATTAGGTTCTGGATCCTAGAATGGATTTGGATCTGAAGTCTGAGATCCAAAGTGAAGTTGGATTCTGGATCCTAAAATAGTATTGGATCTGAAGTCTGAGACCCAAAGTAGAATTGGAATATGGATCCTAGAATGGATTTTGGATCTGTAATCTGAGATCCAGTGTAGAATTGGGATCTAGATCCTAAATGGAATTTGGATCTTAAGCCTGAGATTCAAAGTAGAGATTGATACTTGGAAATCTGGATCCAAGTTGAGATTAGGATCTAACTTTTGGATTTTTGGAATTTCAAAATTGATTTTGAGAATGAGTTTCAAAGTCAAATTGGACTTTGAACTTGAATTTGGAACTTATGAGTGAAACCCTGTTTATCAATCAAATTAAGGCAATAACAATAGGGAAGGTATATATATAAAAAAAAAGAAACAAAACATCTAGTTTAACTCTCAACCGAAAAAGAAGAGAAATGAATAACAAAATCGGGACTATTAATGTGCCTTTAACAAGATATGGATTCTACTGATGTCGACTGCGATGCCTTGGATATCTTAACTAACCTTAACTCTGCCTGGGAACCACGTATCCTTGTCTGGTTGTGATTCCATCCTCGATTGGTTATAATTATACCTAAGATGGGTCAAGCAACATGACTTACCTTAGGCTCAAGTAGAGCGAACAAATTTGAATTTTCGATCATAGTCATGGTTTCTCATCGGCCTTTCAAACCCAAAATTCCTTTGGATAGTAGGGACATCCAGATCCAGTCAATTAAATTGCAAAAAAAAAAAAATCATATGATCTGAGATGTTTCAGCATTTTATAATCTAATTACCACAACAGCCAAGCTGTTTTCAAGCAGATAAAGAATCAACATCCTTCTCATAATAGCTTGTTGAAGAACATGAAGATGTTTATCATGCAATTCGCCAACAAACATGTCCCGAATGATGATCATGTAAACCATTCCCTGGAAAGCATAATAAATCTGAAAGGGGAATTGCAAAGGAGCGAATGGACCTAGAACGAAACAACAACAGATTACCCAACAAGTCCAGATTGAGTGTTGTATTTTACAGTGGGTTAGTTCTGCTTTTAAAGTGCCATTTATAAATCTCATGCTGATGATATATGATATTGATGCTTGAATCATAATCAGATTAAGAATTACAAATATATGAGGAAAACAGGGATAAACTAAACGAATATTGAACAATACATGAAAATGTATAAGATGTAGAACATCAAAATGTATATAATAATAAAAAAAATGAATATAACCCAGGAGAGGGTCGAACTTCTATTGCAGAAATGCAAATCGGCATTGCCATAGGCAAGTCGATGTTGCGTATATTGCTTTTTATGGACGTAAAACCTAAAAAAAAAATATGAATAAAAGCCAATAGGTAAGATATCATGCGATCAGATGTTTGGAATTAGACCGATATACGGCAATTAAAAGAAAAAGAAATGCCATAAACTAGCATGGATAAAAAAAAAGAAAACATCTGATGCTTTTAAATGTGAGATTAAATGTAAAAGAGAGAAAAAAAAAAAGAGAGAGTTATATGTTGGAGTCGATGGACTCCATTAATATTGCAATGGTTTAAGCAATCCTGCATGTATTGCAGGCTGTATTCACCATTTGCTTTATACTAAAAGAAAAGAAATGAGAGTTCAGACGGAGGGATACTGAAAACGAAGGGAAGGAAATGCTTAATAAGAAGAAAAGAATAGAAGAAGGTGATCCCTTACCTGTATAGGAGGTTCTGTGAAGAGGGTATTGCTGGCGGCTTGATTGAATTCTGTGGTCGTACTTTTCAGGGGAATCGAAAAGCTTGTGTGATCGAGTGATGACACCCCTCGCTTCTGAGAAGATGCCTGGGTGCTCCTTCTGGAAGAGGATGGATGTTCCAGCAGAAAGGCGGATGAAGGTGGACAATGGAAGGAAAATGGATGATCAGCTAGAAAGGAAAAGATGGGTGTCGGCTAAGAGTTTGCAGAGAGACCTCCTTGGCAAAGAGCGTGATGGTGGATTTTGTCGATTTTACAGAGAAACTCGGCGATTGATCGGTATTCGCCAGGGAAAAATGGATGCCCCTTCAAAGAAGATCGAGGTCTCTTTTTAAGGAGGGCGTGGAAGGCTCCAGAGGAGAAAGATGGTTGAAGATTGAGGGCGAAGGGCGAAGATGGCTGTTGAAAATCGAGGGCGGAGAGGAGAAGCGAGCCTGCGACCGTTGCAAGTTTTCCCTTTTTCAAAAAGGAGGTCCCCTTAAAAAAGGAATTTTTATAAAATGGTTTTAAGAATGAGGTTTTAGGCAAAATGGCTTTAAAAAGCTTAAAAACCCTTCGTTTTCCTTGTAACTTTTCTCAATTTTTTTTTTTGGTTTTTTATGTTGTTTTTCTATTTTTTTGTATTTTTGGAATAAAATCCTAAATTTTGTGAGAAAACAAAGATTAAAACTAATTTTTTGTGTTTTTGCAAAAAAATATTTACAAAAGGGAATTTTTCTGAGAATTTAAAAGCTATTTTGAGAAAATTTCTTCAAAAATGGGTTTGGATCCGTATTTTGAGGAAATATGGATTTAAAAAACTAGGTTTGGACCCGAAATCGATTTTGGATGGATCAATATGGTTTTTAATCCAGAAAATCTGAAGAATGACTGAAATTTAGCTTTGAAATTGCTTTAATTTTCTAAGAAGATGGAGTGAGGGGCAAAAGGGTCATTTTGCAAATCTTTAAAAAATTTGGGGTGTTCACACCCTTTCCCCGAAAAAGAGAGAAAAGTCAGGACATCTCTAAAATGAAGGAGGATGTAAAAGCCCAAGAAAGCTCCATGACTCAAAAGAGTGCAAAAGATCATCATGGGAAATGCCCAGGATATCAAACTGCCCAAAACTGTCAGGAATCATCTTTATCTATGTGAAATTCTTTTTTTCAATATTCTTTCACTCAATTGCTTTTATGAAACTAAGAATATTTCCTCTCTTTTCATATCAAGGAAATTGATATCTTTCTTGAAGAAGCTCAACAACAACAATTTTTGAATTTAATTCTTGATTCTACAGAGTTAACCCAATTGGAGTTAATACTCTAGGTAGAAAGAGGTGATATTTTCACACGTATATGTACAATTCAATCATTCTGAATTAACTACAATTTTTGGCATCTTATTGGCAATATTTTCTCATTATCCCAACATGAAGCAAAAACTTGATGTTCATTTTGACGTATCCTGACGTCATCCCTCCTTAAGACTGAAAAGTCCTTTCCTTCCGTCTGATCTGAGCACCCTCAGATTTGCACACTTTCCTGCGTTCCCCACTGTCCCGCCATAGATAGTTCCCGCTCAGGATAAGGGTTAAACCTGAACTTTCTGCAAAAGGTCTGTTATTGTCAAAAGTTATTTTCAGTCTCAGCAATGAGGCGCCCAAGATCAACCCCTTTTCAAGCTTTAGGGACCCCCATTTTCATCCTTTTGCAAACCCCTCCTGGACTTTTGTGCGAAGTCTAGAGGCCCCATCGCAGTTTCCTCGCTCCTTAAGGATTCTGTATCTATTCAGGCTAAGGATTAAACCTGTTACCTCACTCCTCGAGATATCACCCAAACCTTCTGCAAGAGGTCGTCTGTTTTTAGAAAGCTGATTTAGTCTCAGCAATGAGACACCCCAGATCATCCTCTTTCCAAGCTTTAGGGAATCCCTTGTTTTTCTCTTCTCGCAAACCCCTTTTGGATTTGTTCGTCCAAATTCTGAAGGTCCCATCATGGTTTCTTCATTCAAGGATTTCGTATGGTCGCCTCTTTCAGGTTAAGGGTTAAGCCTGAACCTCGCTCCACGAGATATCTTTCCATTCAGGTTAGGGTTAAACCTGAGTCTCGTTTCGATTGGATATCCTTTCTAGTCCCGCCACGGTTTCTTTATTAGAGGAATTCGTATGATTTCTCCACTCATGTCAAGGGTTAAACCTGAATCTCGCTTTGGCGATGCATTTTGTTGTCCCATCACGGTTTCCTCATCTAAGGATTCTGTTTGGTCGCACCTTTCAGGTTAAGGGATAAAACCTGAACCTCGTTCCATGAGGTATCTTCCGTTCAGGTTTGGGTTAAACCTGAGCCTCGTTTCAATGAGGTAATCCTCCCAGTCCCATCATGGTCTTTCCCCACAAAGGAATCCATGATCTGTATATCCATCCAGGAAAGGATCATGCTTGAATTTCATCTCATGAGACATTTCTCTCAAAAATGTCCCATCGAGGTCCACTTATATTCCTTTCCCCCACCCAAATCATCTTGATATATCCTTGTCTCATCCAGGTTAAAGGCTAAACCTGAGTCATTCCACAGGATGATTTTGTCTCACCCATAAGACTTGATCAAAATGCTTATCTTTCACCACTTCGGGATCTTCATCCAAAGTCCCGTCACGATTTCCTCATTTCTATTATTCAGTCATATCATTGTCGAGGATTTTGTCCCCCCAGAACCATTCAGAATAAGGTTTTAAGCCTGAAAAGCCATGCTTTCAAAATAAATTTTTCCACATCCAGCTCAGATCTGCTGACTGGAACTTTTTTTTCAAAATTTGGAGTGTTTCTTTGCCACTAAGCTCGGCTTTAAACCGGCTTAGTAGCAAAGAGGGGCATTTGTGAACACCCCAAATTTTTTAAAATGTTGTAAATATCCCCTTTTTGCCCCTAATTCCATTTCATGAGTAATTGAGTCAGTTTTAATTCAAATTCCAGTTATTTCTCAGGTTTTATTGAAATTAAATTCATTTTACATATCTGACTCAATTTCAGATCCGGATCCATTGTCAAGATCCAAATCTGAGTCTCATTGTCCAACTTTTAAATTAAAATTACAGAAAATACCAAAAATAGTTTTTAAATAGCTTGGACAGTCCATCCGGCATCCGTTTGGATCCATCGCATCGTATTCCTCGATTTGAGTTTTAAAAACTCAAACATTTTCTCAAAACCCGGGTCCAAACCCATTTTCTGAAGAAATTTCCCCAAAATAACCCTGATTTTTCAGAAAAAACCTTCTTTTGTAAATATTTTGAAATTTTAGATTCTGGATCCAATCCAATCTTGGACCTCAGACTTCGAATCCAAAATCCATTTTAGGATCCAGATTCTGGATCCAATCCAATCTTGGATCTCAAACTTCAGAACCAAAATCCATTTTAGGGTCCAGAGTCCAAATCTCCTTCCGGATCCAGATTTCAGATCCGACTTCATCTCAGATCTTAAACTTCTGATCCAATTCCATTTCCAATTCTAGATTTTGAATCCAATTTTTAGATCTCATCTGGACTTCTTAAATCCATTTCTATATTTTAAATTTTCATTTGGATCTCTCAAATCCAAATTTTAAAAATCTAAAATTCAATTCCATCTCAAATTTCATCTCTTCTCTGGGTTCACAATTTAAATTCAAAGTCCATCCCTGACTTTGAAAATTCATTCCTTTTTTCTTTTATCTCAGCTTTAAATCATTCTTGTCAAAATCCAAAGATTTATTTCTTCCAAAGACTTAGAACTTCAAGATATCTTTCCTGATTTATCTCAAGTTCTAAAGCTAGATTCAACCATTTCTTCACTCCATCATCAAGTTCATCTCAGAAAACTTGGAAATTTTCAAAATACTTTCTCAAAAGAGTATACATCTTTGCATTCGCACAAGCATGATTCTTTGTGCATTTTAGACTTAGGATAAATTCTTAGATGATATTTTAGCAAAGCAAAAGGCATAAATTCGATCCTTGGTTCGATTACCCCTGGTAAAGGCACCAGAAACGGTCGATCCTCGTACCGACGAGCAAATCCCGTCTCTCCATTTTCCCACAAATTTTTAAAACGGAGGCGAGTGATTTTAAAACATTTTTTTCAAAAATTTTGGTTAGATGAGACCTTGCAAAAGAGTTCCTCTCTCTTTCTCCCTTTTCTCATTTCTCTCTTCTTTTCTATCTTTTTATTCACCTTTAAAAAAAGAATAGAAGCTAGAAAGGAACGAGAGAAAAAATTTTGCGATGATCACACTATGTAAGCAAGACTTTTATTGACTACGAGAAGAAGTATTGTCAGATAGAGAAGACATGCCTAGCACTAGTCTGGATATGTCAGAAATTGAGACATTACTTGTTAGCATCAGAAGTCAAGGTTCTTTCAAAGCTCAATCCTCTCAAGTATATTCTGAAACAACTGTTTCTCAGTGGATGGATCACCAAGTGGCAAGTTTTGTTGATGTAATATGACTTAGAATGTCTCTCAAAAGTCAATCAAAGGCCAAGCTATTGCTGACCAGTTAGCCGATTTTTCTTTGTCAGAGGATATGAAAGTCGATGATAATTTCCTTGATGAGGTCATTCATAATGTTCAGCAATCTCTAGTGCGGAGTTTGTTCTTCGATGGCTCCAAGAACATGGTTGGCATAGGGATTGGGATCCTATTGATCACACCCAAGAAGGAGATGATTCCTTTCTCTCTCAAACTTGATTTTCAATGCACTCATAACATGGCTGAATATGAAGCCTTAATACAAGGTCTGAGAATTCTACAAGACTTCAATGTCAAGAGAGTGCATGTTTTTGGTGCCTCGTTGCTCATTGTCAACCAAGTCAAAGCCGAATGGCAGGTAAAAGATCAGAAGCTACTTTCTTATCACAAGATCGCTTCAGCTCTCATCAATAGCTTCAACGAATTCCAACTTTTTCATATCAAGAGAGAGTTTAATCAGATAGCTGATTGCTTAGCCAGCCTAGGCTCCATTATGTCTTTTAGAAATGGTGAATCTTGTTGCTCTTTTGAAATTGGCAGGCTCAATCAGCCTGCCTTTATTCCGGTTATGCAAGTCAACTAGGCAAAGCAGAAGAAGAAGCCTTGGTACTAGGATATCAAGAACTTCATCGAGACTGGTGAGCTTCCACCAGAATTGTCAAAGAGGGAACAAAAAGCAATTCAGCATATATATGCTCGATATTTTATTCTTGCCAATGTTCTCTATCATCGTGGGTTCAACGCCAAGTATTCTAGATGCTTGGACGAAGAAGAAGCCAAAGAAGTCGTCCGAGAAATGCAAGAAGGCATTTGTGGTGGCCACGTCGGCTACCAAACTCTTGTTAAGCAGATCATTCGGGCAGGGTACTATTGGAAGACCATGCAACAAGACTGCCATCACTTTGTGAAGAAATGCGTTCAATGTCAGATGCATGCACTTTTCATCCATGCGCCAGCCACATATTTACAATTTGTCGTATCTCCATGGACATTTTCTATGTGGGCCTTCGATGTCGTAGATCCCATCACCCCTTCTACTTCCAATGGTCATAAGTATTTTCTAACTGCGACAGAGTATTTCACCAAATGGGTTGAGGTTGTCACTTTTCGTACAGTGGAAGGCCGACATGTGGTTGCGTTCATTCACAAGAATATTCTTTGTTATTTTGGCATACCGCACGATATTGATTCAGATAATGGGACTCATTTTAAGAATGAGACAATGAAGACCTTTTGTTCAAAATTCAGAATTCATCATCATTTCTCAGCTTATTACTATCCTCAAGGAAATGGTCAGGCGAAAGCTACAAATAAAATCTTAATTCGCATCTTGGAAAGGACCGTTGAGACGGGTCAAGATTGGCACAAGAAAATCCATGATGCACTATAGGCATATTGAACCACTATTCGGACCCCGACCAATGCAACTCCTTCAGAGCTCATTTATGGGACCGAGATGGTACTACCTCTTCATGTTCAGAAGCCTGATCTTAAATTTGCATCTTTGCTAGAGTTACCACTCGATTAGTATCAGTAACAGAAGTTGGTACAACTTGATCTACTCAATATAAGAAGACTCAAAGCGGCAGAGCACACTCAATCTTATCATTAGAGGATAGCTAGGCAATATGTCAAGTCAGTCATCGAAAGAAGATTCTGAGTTAATGATTTGGTCCTTAGATCTACAACTCATCTCAAGTACCGCCCACATGGCAAATGGTCATCAAACTGGGAAGGTCCCTACGTGGTCAAAGAAGCGTTACTGTGTAATTCATATCGTCTGATTAATGCAGACGGAGTAGAATTACCCAATCCTATCAATGCCTGACATCTGAAGAAATTCTACACTTAGAAAACTTCTATTCTATCTTTTGTATTCCTCAATAAATTTTTTGCTTATGAAATTGAAATTTTTTCTAAATACAACAAATAAAAATCAATAAAAACAAAAACAAACAAATAAAAAGAAACAACTTTTTTTTTAATAAAATAGAAATGTAAATGAATGGGCCATCTTAGAGTGGGTCCAAATTCCACTTTTGAAATTCATTTTGACGATTAGAGGGGTAAAATAGTCTTTTCAGAAAGTTTTCAGATGAAACGAGCTATTTTTGGCAGTTTTTGAAATGAACTCGGATTTTGAAGTTCAATACCCCGTTGCGAAGAAAATCTAGTATAGAATTTGAAAAATTGAGTTTAAAATAAATTCAGATTGTTTTTCTCGAGAAAATATTTTCAAATTTAGAATCTCGAGGGTAAAAATGTCAATTTTGAAAACCCAGGGTTTGAAATTGATTTCTGAAAACTTTTAAAACTCAATCTGGATTGAAATTTATAAAACTAGAGTTCTGGACTTCGAAAATGAAATGAAATGTGATGAAATGTTATGAAATGTTATGAAATGTTATGAAATGTTATGAAATGATATGAAACAATGAGAAATGACATAAAATGACATACAAAAAGCTAACCCTGAATGAAGAATTTTGGATTTTAAACCCCGATTGGCAATTGTACCAGTTCAAAAGGTGTTTAAATTGATAATATTTGCAAAATGGTTGAAGAAATGGTTTTCAAGCCCTACCGAGCTAAAGTGACACTGGAAATTAGGGTTTGAGCTGAATTGAACTGAAATGAGCTGGATTGAGCCAGATTTTAGAGTTTTAGAACTCAAATGAACTGATCATACACTGACTCAATTGACTTTTCTGACTAAATTTTCAAGAAAAGCTACCATTTTTAGAGAAATGGTACGGAATGGTCACTGGAGTGAAGTGAATTACAAATTTGAACTGGGTTTGAGCTGAAACAAAGGTCAGTAATACTGACATGAACTAAAATCGAAGCTCAAACACTAGCTCAACTGACTGGATTTAGCTCAATTTCAGTTGAATAAGCTAAAATGGGCTCCTAGACACTTGAAAATGGAGCATTTGAACTACTGGTGAGCTCAGGCTAGACTCAGAGGAATATGACTAACTGTGAATGATTGACTTGGAGACAATTGGCTTGTATTTGAGTGAGAAATGAGCTCATTTCTGAAGAAATGATCCCATTTTGGCAGGAATTGTCAAAAATGAAAATGGCCTTCTCACTGTGAGCTCAAATGAGCTTAAAATGACTGATATTTTAACTGTTCTGAATAGACCAATGAGCTTGGTTGACTCCGATTGACTGGGGTCCGAGATGACCTAGGGGTAAAATGATAATTTTTCTAATGAAAGAGGGTAAAATGGTGATTTTCTGAGACAAACTTGGTGTTGGACTCCTACACTGACATAACAAGGTTGGCACTACACGAGGAGGATTGTTTGAGAATGGATGAGGAAAATTTGGGGTGTTTATAAATGCCCCTCTTTGCTACTAAGCTAGTTTAAGGCCGAGCTTAGTGGCAAAGAAAAACACACCAAATTTGGGCTATAAAAATACCCCAGTTAGAAGGATCTGACTGGATATGAAGAGATTAGCCCTGATAAAAATGGTACATATGTAATGGAGAATGAACAATAAAGAATTTACTTCAAAAGAAGTGAGATTCAGATTTTTCCCTTAACCTAGATGGGACAACAAAATATCTCGTGTAGAAATGAGGCCCAGGTTTGACCCTTAACCTGACCGAGAAATGAAATACCTCATCGAAATGAGGCTCAGGTTTAACCCTTAATCTAACCAGGAACGAAATACCTCATCAAAATGAGGCTCAAGTTTAATCCTTAACCTGACCGGGAACGAAATACCTCATCAAAATGAGGCTCAAGTTTAACCCTTAACCTGACTGGAAAGATAGAAAATGGTAAGTTGAATGGTGAATAAGACAATTTTCTTGAAGAGGAATAAGGCGACTCTTTCGACAACGCGAAAGATGAATTCTTTCGACAACGCGAAAGATGACAAAGGTGATCCAAAGGAACAAGGCGATTCTTTCAACAACGCGAAAGAGGACAAAGTGATCCAAAGGAGCAAGGCGATTCTTTTGACAACGCAAAAGATGAATTCTGTCGACAACGCGAAAGATGAATTCTTTCGACAACGCGAAAGATGGCAAGGCAATCCAAAGGAGCAAGGTGATTCTTTTGACAACGCAAAAGATGAATTCTGTCGACAACGCGAAAGATGAATTCTTTCGACAACGCGAAAGGTGGCAAAGGCGATCCAAAAGAACAAGGCGATTTTTTCAACAACGCAAAAGATGACAAGGCGATCCAAAGGAGCAAGGCGATTCATTTGACAACGCAAAATATGAATTCTTTCGACAACGTGAAAGATGAATTCTTTCGACAACGCGAAAGATGGCAAAGGCAATCCAAAGAAACAAGGTGATTCTTTCAACAACGTGAAAGATGACAAGGCGATCCAAAGGAGCAAAGCGATTCTTTTGACAACGAAAAAGATGAATTCTTTCGACAACGCGAAGGATGGCAAAGGCGATCCAAAGGACAAAGGCAATTCTTTCAACAACGCGAAAGATGACAAGGCAATCCAAAGGAGCAAGGTGATTCTTTTGACAATGCAAAAGATGGATTCTTTCGAGAACGCGAAAGATGGCAAAGGCGATCCAAAGGAACAAGGCGATTCTTTCAACAACGTGAAAGATGACAAGGCGATCCAAAGGAGCAAGGCGATTCTTTTGACAATGCAAAAGATGAATTCTTTCGATAACATGAAAGATGAATTGTTTCGACAACGCGAAAGATGGAAAAGGCGATCCAAAAGAACAAGGTGATTCTTTCAATAATGCGAAAGATGACAAGGCGATCCAAAGGAGCAAGGCGATTCTTTTGACAACGCAAAAGATGAATTCTTTTGACAATGCTAAAAATGAATTCTTTCAAAAACGCGAAAGATGGCAAAGGCGATTCAAAAGAACACGGCGATTCTTTCAACAACGCGAAAGATGACAAGGCGATCCAAAGGAGCAAGGCGATTCTTTTGACAATGCAAAAGATGAATTCTTTTGACAATGCGAAAGATGACAAAGGCGATTCTTTCAACAACGCGAAAGATGACAAGGCGATCCAAAGGAGCAAGATGATTCTTTTGACAACACAAATGATGAATTATTTCGACGACACGAAAGATGAATTTTTTCGACAACACGAAAGATGGAAAAGGTGATCCAAAGGAGCAAGGCGATTCTTTCAACAACAGGAAAGATGACAAGGCGATCCATAGGAGCAAGGCGATTCTTTTGACAACGCAAAATATGAATTCTTTCGACAACGCGAAAGATGACAAAGGTGATCCAAAGGAAATAAGGCGATTGTTTCAACAATGTGAAAGATGACAAGACAATCCAAAGGAGCAAGGCGATTATTTTTACAACGCAAAAGATGAATTCTTTCGACAATGCGAAAGATGGCAAAGGCGATCCAAAGGAACAAGGTGATTTTTTCAGCAACGCAAAAGATGACAAGGCAATTCAAAAGAGCAAGGCGATTCTTTTGACAACGCAAAAGCTGAATTCTTTTGACAACGCGAAAGATGGCAAGGGCGATCCAAAGGAACAAGGTGATTCTCTCAACAACGCGATAGATGACAACGTGATCCAAAGGAGCAAGGCGATTTCATTCACAATGCAAAAGATGAATTCCTTCGACAACGCGGAAGATGATCTCTTTCGACAACACGAAAGATGGCAAAGGTGAATCTTTCAACAACGCAAAAGATGACAAGGCGATCCAAAGGACCAAGGCGATTCTTTTGACAACGCAAAAGATGAATTCTTTCGACAACGCTAAAGATGGCAAAGGCTATCCAAAGGAACAAGGCGATTCTTTCAATAACGTGAAAGATGACAAGGCGATCCAAAGGAGCAAGGCGATTCTTTTGACAACACAAAAGATGGATTCTTTTGACAATGCGAAAGATGGCAAAGGCGATCCAAAGGAACAAGGCGATTCTTTCAACAACGTGAAAGATGACAAGGCGATCCAAAGGAGCAAGGCAATTTTTTTGACAACTCAAAAGATGAATTCTTTCGACAATGCGAAAGATGAATTCTTTCGACAACGCGAAAGATCGCAAAGGCGAAACAAAGGAACCAGGCAATCTTTCAACAACGTGAATAATGACAAGGCGATCCAAAGGAGCAAGGCGATTCTTTTGACAACGCAAAAGATGAATTCTTTTGACAACGCGAAAGTTGAATTCTTTTGACAATGCGAAGGATTGCAAAGGTGATCCGAAGGAACAAGGCGATTCTTTCAACAACGAGAAAGATGACAAGGGGATCCAAAGGAGCAAGGCGATTCTTTTGACAACACAAAAGTTGAATTCTTTTGACAACGCGGAAGATGGCAAAGGCGATCCAAAGGAACAAGGCGATTCTTTCAACAACGCGAAAGATGACAAGGCGATCCAAAGGAGCAAAGTGATTCTTTTGACAACGCAAAAGAGGAATTCTTTCAACAACGCGAAAGATGACACAGACGATCTAAAGGAACAATGTGATTCTTTCTACAACGCGAAAGATGACAAGGCGATCCAAAGGAGCAAGGCGATTCTTTTGACAACGCAAAAGATGGATTCTTTAGACAACGCGAAAGATGACAAAGGCGATCCAAAGGAACAAGCCGATTCTTTCAACATTGCGAAAGATGACAAGGCGATCCAAAGAAGCAAGGCGATTCTTTTGACAACGCAAAAGTTGAATTCTTTCGACAATGCGAAAGATGAATTCTTTCGACAACGCGAAAGATGGCTAAGGCAATCCAAAGGAACAGGGTGATTCTTTCAACAACGCGAAAAATGACAAGGCGATCCAAAGAAGCAAGGCGATTCTTTTGACAATGCAAAAGATGGATTCTTTCGACAACGCGAAAGATGGCAAAGGTGATCGAAAGGAACAAGGCGATTCTTTCAACAACACGAAATATGACAAGGCGATCCAAAAGAGCAAGGTGATTCTTTTGACAACGCAAAAGATGAGTTCTTTCGACAATGTGAAAGATGAATTGTTACGACAACGCGAAAGATGGCAAAGGCGATCCAAAGAAACAAGGCGATTCTTTCAACAACGCGAAAGATGACAAGGTGATCCAAAGGAGCAAGGCGATTCTTTTGACAACGCAAAAGATGAATTCTTTCGACAACGCGAAAGATGACAAAGGTGATCCAAAGGAAACACGGCGATTCTTTCAACAACACAAAAGATGACAAGGCGATCCAAAGGAGCAAGGCGATTCTTTTGACAATGCAAAAGATGAATTCTTTCGACAACGCGAAAGATGGCAAAGGCGATCCAAAGGAACAAGGTGATTCTTTCAACAACACAAGAGATGACAGGTCGATCCAAAGGAACAAGGCGATTCTTTTGACAAAGCAAAAGATGAATTCTTTCTACAATGCAAAAGATGGCAAAGGCGATCCAAAGGAACAACGCGATTCTTTCAACAACGCAAAAGATGACAAGGTGGTCCAAAGGATCAAGGTGATTCTTTTGATAACGCAAAAGATGAATTCTTTCAACAACGTGAAAGATGACAATGGTTACTCTCTCAAGGCGGTAAAAGGTGATACTAGAATGTGTCAAGACGGGCATCGAGTTCTTCAATTCATGTCAAGATAGTAAGAAATTATTGCCAAAATGTTTAAAATTTGTTTGTTGATTCAAAATACTTGACACTGATGTATATTGGTATGAAAATCTTTCCTCTTTTCTACCTGAAGCATTACCTCCGATTGGGCTTAACTCCGTAGAATCAAGATTCAAATTCAAATTGCTTGTGATTGACTTTATTTCAAGGAAGCTATCAATTTCCTTGATATGAGCAGAAAAGAGAGTATTCTTGATATTATGAAAGCAATTGGTGAAAGAATATTGATAGTAGAATTTCACAAAATTTAAAAAAATTCTTTGGTAGATTCGGCAGACTGATATCCTGGGATTCTTTTATCATGATGATCTTTCTGCCCACTTCTTTTTTTTCTTTTTTTTTATTTGTAGGATTAGAGCTCTCTCGGGTTTTTTGGGGATTACATCATCCTTCATTTTGGAGATGTCCTGACTTTTTCTCTCTTTTTTTTTGGAAGGGTACGTCACAAACTTCTTCATCTTGGAGATGCTCAAATCCTTCTTTTCTCTCCGGGATTATATTGACGATTATTGGCTCTTTGGTTGAAAATCTCTTGATGATAGCAAAATTTAAATATCCTTTAGGGTTTGTCGAGAGGCTCATCGTAGTTGTCTTCATCTTGAGGGTGATATGAACTTTCCCTGAAAGGATCTGTCACAAACTTCTTCATCTTAGAGATGATTCAAATCTTCTTTGGCTCTGGGGGTCTAACTCGCATAATTCATCTTCATCTTGACGACAATTGAGAGATCCCTTTTGCAAATATTTAATTGCAGCTTAAATGATTGAGGAGATATAGAAATTGAATGGATTTTTCTATATCACCCAGGATATTTTGACTGCCTTATTTTCCAAGAATGATCTTTAAAAATGTGCCATTGACTGTGATCAATACCAATCACTTATGGCTTTGCGACAACATTGAATTTCCTTTGCTGGCCATATAGAGGATTTATTCTTCGTTCTTTTGGTTGGCCAATAGAAAGATTTTGAGTTTTGAATCCTTCTTCATGAAAGCTTTGTCCTTTCGGACGTAATACTGAAGGTATTCTGAGGTAATAATTTTGTGCAATAAAGATTTTGAAATCAACAAATATTTATTAACAAATTGGCAAAATGTTCTTGAAATCCTTGGTGAAAGAAATTGTTTGATGTTTAATTGACACATCCCTGACTAAATTGAGTCCTGAAAAGACTCAGTAAAAGATCAACTCGAAAGTTGGGTTTTGTTTTGACTAATCAGCTCGAAAGCAAGATTTGTTGACCGACCAGCTAGAAAGCAGGATTTGTTGACCGATCAGCTAGAAAGCAGGATTTGTTGTCTGACCAGCTCAAAAGCAGGATTTGTTGACCGACCAGCTCGAAAGCAGGATTTTGATTGAAATATTGAATTTGATGATTTGAAATTGATTGACATTGATGAAGTTGTAACCCGAAGGCTTAGAAAGTGATAGATAATGATAAAGTTGTAACCCGAAGGCAGGAAAATGACTGATGTTGGTAAGATTGTAACCCGAAGGCTTGAATTTGGAAATTGATTGACCCGATGGTCGATATTAGAAATTAATTTACTAGGAACAACATGGGTTCAATTGAGAACGACATTGGTTCTCTGGGAACAACATGGGTTCAATAAGGATTTAGCCTAAGAACGACATTGGTTCAATTAAGAACGGCATCGGTTCAATAGGGATTCAACCTAAGAACTATCAATTCTGTAGGAATTTGACCTAGGGATCACATCGGTTCAGCAGAGATTCATCCTACAAACGATTAATTCTATAAGAATTTAACCTAGGGATTGCATCAGTTCTACAAAGGTTCGACCTACAAACTACCAATTCCATAGGGATTTAACCTAAAGATCACAGTTTAAGAAGGAAGGGTTCAACTTGTGAGCTTTGAATGGACCAAATGCTAAACTGGATTTTGAGGGAAGATTCGAATCAGAATTCAAATCTTCAAAGGAAAACTAAATGAATTGGGTTTTGAATGAAAATTCGAGTCAGAACTTGGATCTTCTAGACCAATTATTAAATTGCAGTAAAGTTTGAGTAGGAGTTCAAACCTTTAAAGGAAAGCTAAACAAATCGGATTTGGGAGAAAATTCAAGTCGGAACTCTAATTTTCTAGACTGATTATAGAAATTTTAATTGGATTTGGAAGAAAATTCGAGTCGAAACTCTAATTTTCTAGACCAATTCAGAAGGAAAAGAAAACTCGGGTCGGAACTCGAATCTTCAAAGAAAAACTAGATCCATTGTGGAAGGAAAAGAAATTCGAGTCGAAACTCGAATCCTGAAGGAAAAGTAGACCAATTTGGAAGGAAAAGAAATTTGAGCCGGAACTCGATTTCTGAGAGAAAAGTAGATCAATTTGAAAGGAAAAGAAATTCGAGTCGGAACTCGAATCCTGAAAGAAAAAATAGATCAATTTGGAAGGAAAAGAAATTCGAGTTGGAACTCAAATCCTGAAGGAAAAATAGATCAATTAAAAGAAAAGGATATTCGAGTCAGAACTCGAATCCTGAAGGAAAACTAGATCAATTGGAAGAAAAGGAAATTTGAGTCAGAACTCGAATTTCAAAGGAAAACTAGACAAAAAGAAGGAAAGGAGATTCGAGTTGGAACTCGAATCCCTAAGGAAAACTACACCAATGTGGACACCGAATTTTAAAGTGTACCAGTGTGAATACCGGATTTTGAAAATGAACCAGTACAAGCATTATGTTTTAAAAAATTACCAGTACAAATATTGAATTTTGGAAAATTACCAGCACGAACACTGGGTTTTTGAAAAATTACCAGCACAAACGCTGGGTTTTTTAGAAAATTACCAGCACAAACACTAGGTTTTGAAAACTTACCAGCACAAACACTGGATTTTAAAAAATTACCAGCACGAACACTAGGTTTTGAAAACTTACCAACACGAACACTGGGTTTTTAAAATTTTACCAGCACGAATATTGAGTTTTGAAGAATTACCAGCACGAACACTGGTTTTAGAAATTTTACCAGAATATTGGGTATTGAAGAATTACCAGCACGAACGCTGGGTTTTGGAAATTTACCAGCACGAACGCTGGGTTTTGGAAATTTACCAGCACGAACACTGGGTTTTTGAAATTTCACCAGCACGAACATTGAGTTTTGAAGAATTACCAGCACGAACAATGGTTTTTTTGAAATTTTACTAGCATGAACACTGGGTTTTGAAGAATTACCAGCATGAACACTGGGTTTTGGAAATTTACCAGCGCAAACACTGGGTTTTTGAAATTTTACCAACGCGAACACTGGGTTTTGAAGAATTACCAGCACGAACACTGGTTTTTTAAAATTTTACCAGCACGAACACTGGATTTTTGAAAAATTACCAGCACGAACACTGGTTTTTTAAAAAATTATCAGCACGAACACTGGTTTTTTGAAAAATTATCAGCACGAACACTGGATTTTGAAGAATTACTAATTGATTTTGATAGAAGATTTTCAGTCTTCACCCTCACGATGACCTGGACAACTGTTGGGGTCTCAGGATTTATCCCTTATCCTGAATGGGCAACTCAGTTTTATCCCTTAACCTGAAGGGGAAGTTTGATGCAAATGCAAATTGATGCAGATGAATGCGAATGAATGCAAATGCTGTAAATGGGTGCACTTGCATGCAAAATGAGAGATTTGTGTGATCCTGCCTGCATACAGAACATTTTGAAGACAATTTTCAAAATAATGCCCCAGTGTAATAGGGGAAGAAGAATTTGACCATTATTGAAGAAAATATATTAAGGAATTACAAAAGATGGAATAGAGGACTTAAGTATAGAATTTTTTCAAATGTTGAGCATTGATAGGGTCTGATGATTCCACACCATCGACATTAATGAGCAGATATGAATTGCAGGGTAATGCTTCCTCGACAACATAGGGCCCTTCTCAATTCGGCAACCATTTTCCACTCGGGCAGTGCTTGAGATAGGCCGTTGATCTGAGCACTAGATCATTGACTCAGAATTTTCTTTCAATGACAAATTTTGCATATTGTCTGGCTATCCTCTAACTATATGATTGAGCGTGATCTGCTGCTCTGAGTCTTCTTTCATCGAGCAAATCAAGCTGTACCAGTCGCTGCTGTTGATACTGATCAAGCGGTAACTTCAGCAGTGATGCAAACTTCAAGGCAGGTTTCTGAATATGTAGAGGCAATACTACTTCAGTTCTAGTTCTATAGACAAGTTCTGACAGAGTAGCATTAGTGGGAGTTCAAATGGTGGTTCTATATGCCCACAATGCATCATGGTTCTTCTCATGCCAGTCACGGGCTGTTTTCAAAGTTCGCTCTAGGATTCGAATCAGAATCTTGTTGGTGGCCTCTGCTTGACCATTCCCTTGGGGATAATAAGGAGCGGAGAAATGATGATAGATTCTGAACTTTGAGTAGAATGTCCTCATTCTCTCATTCTTGAAATGACTGTCATTGTCTAACACAATATCATGCGGTATACCAAAGCGGCACAGGATATTCTTGTGGATGAATGAGACCATGTGTCGACTTTCTACTCTACGCAAAGTGATAGCTTTGACCCATTTAGTGAAATTTTCTGTTGCGGCAATAAAATATTTGTGGTCATTTGAAGTAGGAGTGATAGGGCCTACCACATCAAAGGCGCACATAGAAAATATCCATGGAGAGATGGCGGTTTGCAAATATGTTGTTGGCGCATGAATAGAAGGTGCATGTATCTGGCATAGAGTACACTTCTTCACAAAATGGTAGCAATCTTGTTGCATAGTCTTCCAATAATATCCTGCCCAGATGATTTGCTTGATAAGATTTGGTAGCCGACGTGACCACCGTAAATGCCTTTGTGTACCTCCCGCATGACTTCTTTGGCTTCATCTTCGTTTAGGCATCTAGAATATTCAGAACTGAATCCACGATGATAGAGGACATCAACGAGCATAAAATATCGGGCAGACACATGCCAAATCACTCGTTACTCTTGCCAATGATATTCTGAGAGGAGACAAATGTCTTCTCCTTGATGGGAGCCTTTCTAAGACTGTCTTCAGCTTGCTCAGACATCATCCTAACCATCATTTTCTTGAACATCTGATATGCAGCAGGATCAACGTCATCCCTATCATTCAGAATCTATCTTCTGGCAGATCTTGGAGAATCCATTTCTTCTTGTCTGCTTCTAAAATCACGGATGCACTGACACAGTGGTGTCTTCTTGCTTGATCTGATCTGAACCACTTGGGAATACTGATGCTCTCTACAGAATAAGATGGATGATTAAATTTCGATGATGAAGATTCAGGATAGAAATGAATATAGGAAAAATATTTGATGAGAATTTGGTAGATAATTGAAAGAATATCCCATTACCAAGGATTGAGTCGTCGCTGGGATTACGATAATTGCATTGTCATTCTTTGCGAGGAGAACGAACAACTGCCAATATGCCTTGTCATCTAGGCGAGGTCGTCAAACCGTGATAGAATGAAAATTAAAGGATTTTTTTTTATTGAAGGAAAAATATGATTGCATCAATAGTGGACTTGAGAAAGAGGGAGCATATAGACAGTCTGTCACCACTCTTAACGATCAGCAGAGACACGAGGACTGGAGAAAAGAGTGAGATTGACGAAAGAATCTCAGCCATATCTGGCAGAATGGTATGTTCGAGACCACTGCGTTGATGCAAGGTTGAACTCTGGCATAACCCCTGATAGTAGCCGAGCTTCTACACACTTCTATCTCTGAGAAAATTGCCTAACGCATCGCTCTGGATAGTAGTAGGTACAGAAAAATGGGCCAAGTAGCTTGAACTGCTTGCCATACTCATATGTATATCTGGAGAAAAAAAAAGTGAGTCCTTCAGTGCATACGACCATCGCATACTGAATTCTTTCTTGAGTTGTTCTGGATAATGAGCTGACTTCTGCAAATGCCCCATACTGTCAGTAGATCTCGATCAGTTTCACATATTCATTTCCATTTTTCTCAATCAGTGGCCAAGACTTACGCTCTGTCATGCGATCTAAAGCATCTTTAAGGTCTAGACCCTTGACATTGATCAGAAATTGTTGCTCCAATGGATCTCCAGACTGACCGGCTGGCTCGGGCAGTCTCATGATCTCTGAAAATTTGTCCATCAACAGGGTCATCTCGCCCCACGGGAACCAGAATATGCAAGTGTGCGGATTCCACTGCTCTGCCAGTGCATGGATCAGATTGTCGTTGACTGTCAATTTTCCCATTGCAGATGCCAGTTCTAACCCACAGTCGCTGAAATGGTCCAGAAACATACGAGAGAAGTTTTTGAACCAAATATAGTACCACCGAGAGAAGAAGGGTCCGGTGCTGAGAGCTTGATGCTCGGGAAGACTTTGTCGCACCTCGTAGGAGATATGATCCTTAGGAAAGACAGAGTCGAACTGACTGAATGCCATTAGACTAAAAGATAGGAAGATTGGAATTAGCCTTTGGAAAAATACAAGAATTTTGAAAATTGCAGGCAGGATAAAGTGAAATGCTGAAAGTTTGAAGTCCAGAGGAACGAAAGAATGACAAATCACCTGGAGTTTTGAAGAAAAAGTAGATAATTTGGAAAAATCGTCCAGGGTTTACAAAGAAATGCTTCATAAATGGGAAAATAAAGTATTTTGGAAAATTATCCAATATTTTGGAAAAACTGGGAAAAATATGGGAAAATAAGATAGAAATGAATATCATACATTCAATCACAAAAAATTATGCACATACAACATTCCCTAAGAAGCTGACTCTAAATGCATCAATTTTGAAAGAGCTTTAGGACCCTAATCCTGACTTTAGGCTCAGATCAGCTGTGTCCAATCATGTTATGCCGATATACTCGAACCGAGGCTCAATGTACATGGCATAAAAATTCATCTCCGGTTCTAGGCTTGTGTTTTCCCAACATCCTTGAGCACCTGCCGATATACGTTGGACTATGGTCCTTGGTACGTGGTAGGGAGGCGTTAGCCCAAATAAGTTGCCTAGTTGTGAGGCTTTACACCGAACTATGGTTCTGGAAGAGAGCTCAGCAACGTGAAGACCAGGTAGACATAGGTGGGGTGGTTTTTGAAAACATGAGCACATGCAAGCAAACAGAGGGCTCTAAAACCTAAAGAGATAGAGATTTTGAAATTTTTTGAAGAAGCAAACATCGTTTTCATACAAATCCTAGATTGAAGAGTGTTGTATTTCAGACCTAAGTCTGTGTGAGCATGCATAATTCTCCTCAATATGGTCCTACCAAACCATGCCTAGTTTACATGCAGTCCATGTCAATTGGGTTCAAGTCTAGGCACCTAGGTTCACATGATATCAGAAAGCAAAAACTGACATTCCATAGAACACAATTTTGATAATTGAACTAAGTCAAGCACACAATTGATCAGGTGAAGATAGGTCCCATCACGGTCGCCAAATCTGTTATCATCGCAAAATTTTTCCCCTCTCTTGCGAGAGAGAAACGAATTTTGCGAATCAAACTTGACCAAACTTTTGAAAATGGTTTTGAAAATTACTCGCCTCCGTTTTGAAAATTTGAGGGAAAATTCCGTAGAATGGGATCCGCCTGTCGCTACGAGGTTCAACCATTCCTGGCACCTTTACCAGGGGTAATTAAACCAAGGATCAAATGTGCACTTTGACTAAGTTAAATTATCTAAATTATGCTCTATTTTTCTAGAATGCACAGAGAATCAGGTTTGTGCTATGAAATTTTGAAAATAATGCAAGTTTGAGAAACATGATGTTTGCTTTGGAAAAATTGAAACATGCTTGGAAAATGCTTGAGAAATACTTGGGAAAGTCATTGAATTTCATTGGAAATCAGAAATTGGGTTGAAAAATGAATTCTCAGGAAAACTTGGATCTTGGGAAAATCGATTTTTGAGATTTGGAATTGCTTTTCTGAGAAAATGGATTTGAGAATCTTGAGAAAGTCAGGAAGTTCATTGGAAAATGACTTTTGAAATGTGTTATCATCGCAAAATTTTACTTTTGCAAATCAAACTGACCTTTGAAAAAGATTTTGAAAATAACTCACCTCCGTTTTAAAATGCGGGATAATTCCGAAGAATGGGATTCGCCTGTCGGTACAAGGTTCAACCGTTCCTGGTGCCTTTACCAGGGGTAATTGAACCAAGGATCAATTATATGCTTAGCTTTGCTCAACTTGTCTAAATCGTGTTCTATTTCCTAAATGCACAAAGAATCAGGCATGTGCTATGAATTTTCTGAAAATGTAGATTTGAAAACATGATGTTTGCTTCTGAGATTTGAAATACTTGGAAAATTCTTGGAAAAGATGTCACTTGGAAAATCGTGAATCATGGTGAAAGAATATTTCTGAGGAAAATGAAAATCGATTTCTGAAGAATCCAAGTGTTTTGTGAAAATGAATTTCTGAGGAATTTCAAGTAACTTTGGAAAACTTGATTTTTCTAAATTTAAACTTTGAAATTGAATATATAACTTGGAAAATTGAATTTTGAACTTGGAAAATACTTGAAATGTCATTGGAAAGCTCAAAAATTTGAGAAAATCAATTTCTGAGAAAGACTTGAGAAATTTTGAGAAAATTGATTTCTCTGAATTGGAATTGGAATTGGAATTTGCAAATGAATGAAATGAATGAATATGGATTTGAAAATTTTGATTTTGAGGAATTGAGAAAATCCTTTTGTATTTTTGAGAAATGCAGTACATTTTCAAGTTAGCCTAAGAGTGTAGGCTGAATGTGGCTAATACGAATATTACAAATCTGGGTCTCATTCGTATTCTGACTATGGCCATAAATACAAATTCCATCGAGTTTGTCAACTTCATAAGAGCTTGTGCACGTGTTATTCGTGTATACCATGGTGAATTGGAAATATGTGCATGAATGACAAACATAATAATTATATATCAAAGTTCAAACTATATGCAATGCAAATCCTAATCTATGCAGGAATTGAAATTCTTATTCCAAATTTAATTACAATTTACATCACTAATTGAATTTAAATACAGAAAAATAAAGTCTTTAATATCTCTGCAAAACTAGAAAGCTTGTTAGTGAAGATATGTTGGCTTTTCTAGATTTATCCAGTAATATCTAGAAATTACAGGATTTTGCTAGATATAAGCCTTTTTCAATGATTCTCTGAGATAAACATAATGAAATATGAAATAAAATTGAAGAAATATGAAAATAGAATTTGAAAATTCGAAATTGGGGTCAAAATGACCAAAATACCTCTGATAGCAAGACTATGGCCTTGAAATTAGGGTTTTCAGAAAGACATTTTGTAAAAATAGGGTTTTGGAATTCAAATGAAAATAAATCAAACACAATATGATATGACATGATTAAAAACATGAAAATTAGGGTTTAGAATTTTGAAATTTAGGTCAAATGACCAAAATGCCCCTGATAGCAAGACTATGGCCTTGAAATTAGGGTTTTTTAAAATAAATTTTGGTAAAAACTTTGAGTTTAGGATTGAAATAAACACAAAATCGACCATGAAGCATCCTAATATGATTATAAACATGAATAAACCCTAAAAACATGAACTTATACATGAAAATCAAGAAATATCATGAAAATCATGATTTTAGCAGTGTTTCGGGATCTTGCGGGTAACCTGTTTTGCAATTTTATTGATTCAATCATCAAATAGATTCCAAAATTGATAAAAATCGGCACCTGCACTTTTTATAACCCTAAAATCAGATTAGAATCATAAAAATATATTTTTGACATTATTCCAATTCGAAAATAGCATTAAAACCCTAAAATAAGCTATTTTTATCCATGGTCACATACCAGTTTCAGTGTCAGACCCGAATCAGGAGTCAATCTACCATAAAAATTTCTGAAATTTTACAGAGACAAACTAGACAAAAAAACAGAGATTTTTCTTTTTACAGATCGGAAAAATCATCTCCGGTTAAGGAGAAACCCGCCCGGCAATCTGGACTAAAATTTAATGAATCTAACATTGGTTAAAACAGGTACTTCCAGTTGAAAATACAGAAAAAAATAGCCGTCTTCATCAAAAATTTCTGAAATTTCAGAAGTGAACAGTAGATACAAAAATAATGAACTTCCTTTTTTATATATTATGAATCGAATCTACGGTTTGAGATCTATGATCAGTACAAGTCGGATTAGGGTTTTAATAAATCATAATGAGTTTTAAAAGATGAATCCAATTTTCTGACAGAGAAAAAATAACAAACATAGGAAAAAAATTATGAAAATTTCATAGTAAATAGTTCACATCAACATGAAGCTACTGTATTTTACGGATTTTGAATCGGATATTGGATGAGAGAAATAACACATATGAAAGTTAGGCTTGAAATTAAACAACTATTTTAATCAACAGAAATCCCGATTTGACTTTGTATTTTATTAACAGAGTTCCCGAATTCCAAAACATATGAATGTTTTACAGTGGTTTACTGACATATTCTTGTATCACATATAAAAAAATCAGAAATTTTTAATGAATATTTCAATACTAACTAACATGCTTTCTACTGATCTGAAATTAAAACATGCAGAAATCTAAGAAACACTAAAAAAATATGATTTAAACATAAAAAACCATAAAAATTATCTAAACAGCAAAACAAAATTAATTTTGATGATAAAACACATGTAAAAAACATTAATATGCTAAAAAAATAAATAAAACACAGGGAATCCGTGGCTGGAATTGCTTTTACCCTTGAAACCATGGATTTAATCCATTTAATCGGATAAATCTCATGTTTTCTTGGTCAAGAATATAAAAAATAATGCAATAAATAATTCTAATGGATTAGAATCATGTAAAACAGCATGGAATAGGGTTAGATTATCTTCTTGAATTGAACTTGAGGTTCTTGAGGTTGAATCCATGGTTAAATCCATGAAAGGAGAGTTTCCATGGTGAAATCTATTGAAAACTAATAAAAAATAATAAAATAATATTAAATAACTCACGTTGGGGCTGAAGCTGCAATGGAGGAAGGTGGAGGTGCTGGAGAGAAGAGAGAAGCCATGAAAAATTGAGAGAGAAAAGCCTCCTTTTGCCCCTCTAAAGACCCATTTTTATAGTTTTTCAAAACCCATGTAATTAGGACTAATTAATACCTAACTTTGACTTTTTCAAACTCTATCTAAAACCACCAAAGGAGGACGATTTTTTGTGGTTTTCTAACCCTAAATGAACTCTAACTAAACCCTAATTAACACCTAATTAAACCCTAGAAAGCCCAAATGTGGCACCACCTAGTATGGACCCACATTTGGTTTTTTAAAACCTTTAAAAACCAATGGTTTAAAACTTAAATAAAATGGATTTTTAAAATTGCTTTTGACTCCTCTAACCCATAACCTAACTAGGACAATGACTAACCCTAGTCTAACCTTGACTTCTTCAAATGTGGTGCCACCCCGAGTGGGCCCCTCTTGAATTTTCAAAAACGATTTTAAAACTTGAAAATGAGAGGGTTTTCAAAAGAGATTCAAAAGTAGACTTTGAGATTGAAAGTTTTGAAATGGTACAGAGTCTTGACTGAGTCAGAACTCCTTTGGATACGGCGCCAATGGGGTGGGCCCACATCAAGTTTTGAAAATTTGAAATAAATACTAAAAATGGCTTTGAAAAGGGATTAAAATCAATAATTGAAATTCATAATTTTTGACAATAGAATCTCAGGTGAACTGGAACTCTGAGCTATAGTCCTGAAATTTTAGGACTCTGAGATTTTGGATTTTAAAAGCTAAATGAAGGATTTTTTGAAAGATTTTATCAAAAAAATAGTAAAACAAGTCAGAAAATACAATCAGGGTTAGACTCCTAACTCAATCAGAACTCTGAAATAGAGTCCTAAATTAACTGGACTCTACAGAATGACCTAATTTTTGAAAAACAAATGGAAATAAATGAAAATAGAAGTAAAAACAGACTTCTGACTGGATTAGGACTCTGGGACAGAGTCCTGATTGGACTGAAACTCTAGATTGTTTTGGTATTTTCTGAAAAACAGATGAAAGAACTTGTGAAAACAATGAAAACAATAACAAATATTGAAATAAAATAGAGTTCTAATTCAACTGAGACTTTGGGGACAGAGTCCTAATTGAACTAGGACTCTCAGATTTTTGAATTTTCTGAGAAAACAAATGAGAGAATTTTGAAAAACAGTTAAAACAGGATAATACTAAAGTTTTGGTTCAGAGTCCTGATCTGATTAGGACTCTGAGAAAGAGTCCTGATTCGATCAGAACTCTAAGAAATTTTGGTTTTCTGATATGTAAATGATGAAATTTAAGCAAATCTTTTGAAAACCAGTGAAAATGAAGTGCGAAAACCAACTTTGGATAGAGTCCTAATTCGATCAGGACTCTTGGGTAGAGTCCTGATTTGATCAGGACTCTGGGATAAAACCTCAGAATTTTGAAATTCTTTAACAAAAGTGTAACAATTTTGATAGATGGAAAGAATTTTAAAAGATTCTCTCAAAATTGAAATCAGGATCAGAGTCCTGATCCAACTAGGACTCTCTGAACAGAGTCCTGTTTTGACTGAAACTCTGAGTTTTGACTCATTTTGAAAGATTTGGTTAAAAACAGGTAAAAATAGTGACAAAAGATAGAGTCCTAGTCGGACTGGAACTCTGTAAAAGAGTCCTAATCCGACTGGGATTCTTGAAGAAGAGTCCTAATCCAACTAGGACTCTGGGATTTTGGCCAAAACGGAAGATTTTGAAAGGTTTTCTCCAAAAACGGGTAGAAAAGGTAGTAAAAAGTAGAGTTCTGATCCGACTGGGACTCTAAAAAAGAGTCCTGAATCAACTAGGACTCTATAATTTTGGCCAAAACAGAGGAAATGGACAGAAGATATGACCCTAACTGGTTTAAAATCAGAATGGAGTTTTGAAAATGTTCAAAAAGATTCAAACAAATGAAAATACAGAATCCTGATCCAACTAGGACTCTAAAATTTTTGAGATTTTTGATAAATGAAGGAATCCAAAAGCGACACCACCTAAACGGGTCTCATCTGAGAATTGAAATCAGTTAAAAATTGAGTTTAAAATGAATCTAGATTGTTTTCTGAGAAAATATTTCAAAATATAAGGTCCTGGGGGTTGGCAAATGACAGAATGTTGATTGAAAACCCAAGTTTTTAAAATTGATTTTGAAATAAAAGTTTTAAAACTCGAATCTGGATTAAATATTTTGAGAACAGGAGTGCTGGATCTCGAAAATGAGATGTAATGACATGCAATACAATGAAATGGCATGTTGAATGCATGCAATGATATGCAATGACACATGAAATGTAAGCACTGGATAAGAGTGAAAATTTGGGGTGTTTACAAAATGGAAAATGGATTCTCAGAAAATGGGAATTCTGAAAAAAATCGATTTCTGAAAACTTGAGATTTTGAAATTTGAGAATTTTAAAACATTGGAAAATCTTGATTTGAACTTGTGAAATGCTTTGAAATGTCATTTGAAAACTCAGAATACTGAGAAAATCAAATCCTGAGAAAGACTTGGAAATTCTTGGGAAAACTGATTTTTCTGAAATGGAATTGGGAAATGATTTGGAAAATGATGCAATTTGAATGATATGAATGAGTAAATATGAATTTAAAAGGGAATTTCAATTGAGGAATTGAGAAATCCTTTAGAAACTTTGAAAAATGCAGTGCATTTTTTGGAGTTAGCCTAAGAGTGTAGGCTGAATGTGGCTAATACGAAGATCATAAATATTGGTTTTCTTCGTATTCTGACTATGGACATAAATGTGAATCCCACCGAGTTTATAAACTTCATATGAGCTTGTGCACGTGCCATTTGTGTCAACCATAGTGATTTTGAAATAAATGCACATGAATCATACATTAGATATTGGAATTTGCAGAAATTAAACTATATGCAATGCAGTCCTATTCTAAGCAGAAAATGTAACTCTTATTCCAAATTATTACATTGCTTTTTATATTGAATTGAATAAAATAAAGAAATAAAATAACTAAGCCTTCTTCTTTAATGTTCCTGCAAAACTAGAAAACAAGGTTAGCACAAACATGTAGGTTTTTCTGAATTTATCCGAAAATATTAGAAATTATCGGATATTATTCAGATATAAACCCAGAATCATACCCCCTTTTATATAAACATGATAAATAATGAATAAATTTCGAAAATAAACTTGGAAATTCGAAATTGGGGTCAAAATGACCAAAATGCCCCTGATGACCTTGAAATCAGGGTTTTCTAAAAGAATTTTTATAAATTTTGAAATTTTGAAAATCAAATTAAATAAATCAAGCATAATATGATGAAATATGATGATATGCATGAAAATTTATGGAATTAAAAATTGAATTTTCAAAATTTAGGTTAAAATGACCAAAATACCCCTGATAACAAGACTATGGCCTTGAAACCAGGGTTTTCTGAAAGAATTTTTGCAAAAATGGAAAATATGAAATGCAAATGATATTGAAATTAACCCTAATATGACATGACATGTTTATTTACATGAATGAAACCCTAAAATGATGAAAATATCATAAAATATCAAATTTAACTTGATTTTTGCCTCTGAATTTAAAGATAAACTAACATATAAAGCAAATGAACTTGGAATTGAGCCAAATTTAGCATGGACACCTAAACTAACCCTAAAAACAGAATGGAGCTCGAAAATCTAATTTTTTGTATTTTCTTAATATGAAAAATAGCTAAAATCCTAAGAAAATCAAAATTTTACCTAAAATGCTAATTCTAAAGGGGATTTCGGATATCAAACTTTCATAAAAAATTTCCAAAATTTATGGGGTGACATAGGACAGTAAGGCAAGGATTTTTGCCTTTTATACTTTCTGGTTTTGACCTATGGTCGGAGCTGTACAGCTCCAGCAAGTCGGATCAGAATCCGGCGACTCTAGGATTTAGGGCAAACAAACAGGTTTCGGTAGAGAATGTAGAATAAATAGTAGACAGATGGGAAAATGGCTGAATTTGTGAGAAAATGTCTCTGACAGACATATAAAAATTTGATATTTTCACACCATTGGTATTCAAGTTACGGTTTGGAAAAGGGCACACTGTTATCAGAGAACTAAATCTCTGCAATTTTTGGATATTATAATCTGTCAGACAAAAACGAAAAGTCCGGGAAAAATACTGGGATAATCCCAAAAATCACTAAATTTTGGAAAATGATGGGAAAATATGTTAGGGACAACTTTTGTGTTTAAAGTTTTTGCAGACAAGCTACGGGTTGAACGGACACAGCGCATTAGGGTCTATCTATACCCTGACAAAGAAAAATCGAGATTTTTCTAGGGGGGTGGAAAAATCGATTTTTGACAGAGGGTGAATTTGCTTGTACAGATCTCAAAATTTTCAGATCATTAGTAGATTCCATTGTGAATCTACTGTTATTTTTAGCGGAAAATCCGGATCTTTCACAGGGGTGATTTCGGAGGTTAAAGTCTGCTAAAGCAGAAACTGGAAGTTCAGAGAAACACAAAACCCGATTTAGGGTTTGATTGGTTTAGAAGGGTTCTGAAACCCAAATATAACCAGATTTTTGGCATGAAAACAAAGGCCAATGACTAAGACTATTATGCATTTTTTTAATGGAAAATTATGCATAAGATTATAATTGGAATTGATGCATAAATCAAACCTAAATTAAATATCAATAAAACTACATTAAATGCTTATGAAATTGAATTTTTTTCTAAATACAACATAAAAACTACATGATAACAAAAATAAAATGATAAATGACAGGGGTATGATCAATTTTGATGTTGGCTATTAGGATGAATGATTCTATCCATAGATCAGATAGATCATCTCATCCGAATAGCGCTTTCATTGAAATATCATAAAAACAAACAAATATTAAATAAATGGGAGCCTTACCTTGGATTAGCTCGGGTTGGCTGGAGGTACTGTGCTTGCTTGAGGTGGCTGGAAGATGGAAGTGGCTGGGGTAGCTGAGGTGGAGATGCCGGAAGAGCCCTTGGAGTAGGTGCTTCAAGGTGGATGGACTAGCTGCCTTCAAGGTTGAGGGGAAGCCGAAGAGGAGCTGCTGCAATGGGAGGGAGATGCTGTGTATTGGTAACCAAGGGAGTGATGTGTAATGAGAGTCAATAGGTTAAGGGAAAGAGAGAGAGAGAGAGAGAGAGAGAGAGAGAGAGAGAGAGAGAGAGAGAGATGGATGGGAGAGTCCTCTTTCTTTTCTTTTCTTTTCTTTTCTTTTGTTTTAACTTAGGTCTTAATTGGCTTCTACCTAGGGTTTAATGAGAAGGGGAAAGAGGGAGAGAACCCTTTACGTGAATGGCTGGGCAAAAGGGAAAGGAAGGAAGGAAGGAAGGGAAGAAGGAAAGAAAGGGAAGGAAAGAAAGGGAAGAAAAGGAAAAGAGAAAATGAAAGAAAGAAGGAAGAAAAGAAAGAAAAAGAAGGAAAAGAAGGAAGGAGAAGAAAGAAGAAGAAAGGAGAGGAAGGAAGAAAAGGAAAGAAGAAATATAGGGGCTGGAGGTTTGGGCAACCACCTTGTGGGTCCCACCTCTCTAAAATAAAATAAATAAATAAAAATCAATAAAAACAAAAACAAACAAATAAAAAGAAACAACTTTTTTTTTAATAAAATAAAAATGTAAATGAATGGGTCATCTCAGAGTGGGTCCAAATTACACTTTTGAAATTCATTTTGACAATTAGAGGGGTAAAATAGTCTTTTCAGAAAGTTTCTATACGAAATGAGCTATTTTTGGCAGTTTTTGAAACGAGCTCGGATTTTGAAGTTCAATACCCCGTTGCGAAGCAAATCCAGTATAGAATTTGAAAAATTGAGTTTGAAATAAATCCAGATTATTTTTCTCGAGAAAATATTTCCAAATTTAGAATCCCGGGGGTAAAAATGCAATTTTGGAAACCCGGGGTTTGAAATTGAATTATGAAAACTTTTAAAACTCAATCTGGATTGAAATTTATAAAACTAGAGTTCTGGACTTCGAAAATGAAATGAAATGCGAAGAAATGTTATGAAATGCTGAGAAATGATATGAAATGATGAGAAATGACATAAAATGACATGCGAAATGCTAACCCTGAATGAAGAATTTTGGATTTTATACCCTGATTGGCAGTTGTACCAGTTCAAAAGGTGTTAAAATTGATAAAATTTGCAAAATGGTTGAAGAAATGGTTTTCAGGCCCTACTGAGCTAAAGTGACACTGGAAATTAGGGTCTAATCTGAATTGAGCCAGGTTTTAGAGTTTCAGAACTCAAATAAACTTATCATAAACTGACTCAACTGACCTTTCCGACTAAATTTTCAAGAAAAGCTGCCATTTTTAGAGAAATGGTACGGAATGGTCACTGGAGTGAAGTGAATTACAAATTTGAATTCGGTTTGAGTTGAAACAAAGGCCAGTAATACTGACATGAACTAAAATCGAAGCTCGAACACTAGCTTAACTGACTGGATTTAGCTCAATTTCAGCTGAATGAGCTAAAATGGGCTCTTAGACACTTGGAAATGGTTTTAAACTGAAAATGGAGCATTTGAACTCTTGGTGAGATCAGGCTAGACTCAGAGGAATATGACTGACTGTGAATGACTGACTCAGAGACAATTGGCTTGGATTTGAGTGAGAAATGAGCTCATTTCTGAAGAAATGATCCCATTTTGGCAGGAATTGTCAGAAATGAAAATGGCCTTCTCACTGTGAGCTTAGATGAGCTTGAAATGACTGATATTTTAACTGTTCTGAACTAACCAATGAGCTTGGTTGACTTCGACTAACTGGGGTCCGGGATGACCTAGGGGTAAAATGGTAATTTTCCTAATAAAAGAGGGTAAAATAGTAATTTTCTAACACAAACTTGGGGTTGGACTTCTACACTGACCTAACAGGGTTGGCACTGCATGAGGAGGATTGTTTGAGAATGGATGAGGAAAATTTGGGGTGTTTACAGTTGCCCCCCCCCAGTTATGCAAATCAACCAGGCAGAGCAGAAGAAGAAGCCTTGGTACTAGGATATCAAGAACTTCATCGAGACCGGTGGGATTCCACCAGAATTGTCAAAAAGGGAACAAAAAGTAATTCAACGTATGTCTGCCCGATATTTTATTCTTGCCAATGTTCTCTATCATTGTGGGTTCAGCGCCGAGTATTCTAGATGCTTGGATAAAGAAGAAGCCAAAGAAGGCGTCCGAGAAGCACATGAAGGCATTTATGGTGGCCACGTCGGCTACCAAACTCGTGTTAAGCAGATCATTTGGGCAGTGTACTATTGGAAGACCATGCAACAAGACTGCTATCACTTTGTGAAGAAACGTGTTTAATGTCAGATGCATGCACCTTCCATGCATGCGCCAGCTACATATTTACAATCTGTCGTATCTCCATGGCCATCTTCTATGTGGGCCTTCGATGTCGTAGATCCCATCACCCCTTTTGCTTCCAATGGTCATAAGTATTTTCTAGCCGCGACAGAGTATTTCACCAAATGGGTTAAGGTTGTCACTTTGTATACAATGAAAGACCGACATGTGGTCGCGTTCATTCACAAGAATATTCTTTGTCATTTTGGCATACCGCATGATATTGTTTCAGATAATGGGACTCATTTTAAGAATGAGAGAATGAAGACCTTTTGTTCAAAATTCAGAATTCATCAACATTTCTCAACTTCTTACTATCCTCAAGGGAATGGTCTGACGGAAGCTACAAATAAAATCTTAATTCGCATCTTGGAAAGCACCGTTGAGACGGGTCGAGATTGGCACAAGAAAATCCATGATGCACTATAGGCATATTGAACCACTATTCGGACCCCGGCCAATGCAACTGTTTTAGAGCTCGTTTATGGGACCAAGGTGGTACTACCTATTCATGTTCAGAAGCCTGCTCTTAAATTTGCATCTTTGCTAGAGTTACCACTCGATCAGTATCAGCAACAGAGGTTGGTACAACTTGATCTACTCGATGAAAGAAGACTCAAAGCGGCATGTGTTCTCGTCGCGAAATTTTTCCCCCGTCTTCCCTTCCTTGCGGAAGAGAAAAAGAGAGAAACGATTTCGCGCTTCAAACTTTGACCGGATTTTGGAAATTGTTTTGAAATACTCGCCTCCATTTTGAAAATTGCGGGAAAATCCATGGGATGGGGCTCGACCTGTCGGTACGAGGTTCGACCGTTCCTGCCGCCTTTAACAGGGGTAATCGAACCAAGGACCAAAACTATGCTTGACTTAGCGAAATTATCAAAGTTGTGTTCTATCCTAAATGCACAGAGAATTCAGGCATGTGCTATGAGATTTTGGAAAATGTCAGTTGGAAAACATGATGTATGCCTAGAAAAACATTTGGAGTTGGAAAGAATCTCTCAGGAAAAAGGTCAATTTCTCAGGAAACTCAGATAAAAAAGGGGTTTTTGAAAACATGAGAAAGCTTATAAAGATGTGGAAAAATCAGAAATAGTTGAAAATCTTGGGAAAATGGAAGTGATTCTTGAGAAAAGATGAACCTTTTGAAAAGGGAAACACTTCTTAGGAAAACTTGGACTTTGAGAGTTTTCTTAGGAAAATGATGGAAAATTTATAGGAAAACTCATTGGAGAAGGAAATTCAAAACGTGGGGAATCGAAATCCTGGGAATTTTACCTTTTGAAATACTTGGGAATCGATTTTGGATCTTGAAGAAAGATTGGGAAACTCTTTTGAATCTCTTAAGAAAATATCATTTTCCTGGGGAAACTGTGGAAAAACTTGTCTTTGGAAAACCGATTTTGAAAAATCCTTAGAGTTTCTTGAGAAATCGATTTCTTGAGAATGAAGTTTTCTTGAGAAAATCTTGAGAAAATCAATGATTTTATGATGTAAATGACATGAGTAAATGAATGCCCTTTGAAAAGATTTTCTGAGGAATTGGTTGGAAAATGTGCATTAAGTCCAAATAAATCCTTCATATATTCTGACTGTGGCCATGAATATGTTCAAAACTTAGTTGATTTGATGCACATGATTTTTGAAAACTTTGGAAATATGATGTGCATTTTAAGATAGCCTAAGAGTGTAGGCTCAATGTGACTGGTAGAAAGATGATGGATCTGGGTCTCGTCCATATTCCGACTAGGGCCGTAAATATGGATCCCACCGAGTCCATCAACTCCCTAAGAGTTGGTGCACGTGCCATTCGTGAACATCCATAGTGCTTTTGAAAAATGCATGAATCATAGAAACAGGATATTGCATAAATTCAAACTATATGATATGCATCCTAGTCTAAGCAGAAAATTAACTCTCTTATTCCAAAATTTACATTATTACATCACTAAATAAAGAAAATAAAAGAAATTTGCAGACTTCAGCTCCTTCTTTGGAATGTCCCTGCCAAGCTTGAAATAAAGTTAGCTCAAATATGTGGGTTTTTCCAAGATTTTCCAATAATATTATGAAATTATTGGACTTAATTGGATATAAACCCTATTCTCATGCTTCCTTGATATTTTGAAATGATGAAAATGCTAGAAATTCAGTAGAAAACAATTTGAAATTCGTAATTGAGGTTAAAATGACCAAAATACCCCTAATTATAAAGTTATACCTTTAAAATCAAGGTTTTTTGAAGGAAAACTTGGTAAAATTGAGATTTTGAAGTTCAAATTGAATCAAATGATGATAAAATGCAGTAAGAGATATGATGACATACTGCTAGACACATTAAGACTGTAAAATCAGAATTTGGTATTTTGCAATTTATCAAAAATAACGATTTTCGCTTGTTTTTCGCTTGGATCCGGGTCCTGCGGGACCCTGTTTTGGTATTATGGATGATCCGAACCTCAAATGGATTCCAAATTGCACCAAATTCGGTATGAAGCATCTAAACACTCTGATAAACAACCTAGAATGCTAAAAATCATGAAATGATATGATTTAAATGCTAAAATTCAAGGAAAGTCCTAAAATGGTGGATTTTGCCTATGGATCCGAACCAAATGCAATGCCTAATATGATAATGCAAGATTTATACCATGGAAACTTCTGATATTTTGCAGACTGCTAAAAGACCCGAAATGGAACATTTTTGGTTTTTACAGCCTCGGGATTTGAGCCACGGTGAGTTCAATAACAGAGATTTAGTTCTGACAGAGGTAAAAATCACCCTAATCTGATGTAAAATACCAAAAAAATATAAACCAGCCATGGAAATTTATGAAATTAATCAGAGCTATGAAAGACACCTACATGAACAACTTTCATGTTTATGACTTCGGCATTTGATCAACGTAAAAACAGATAAAAATATAACTATTTCTGCCTAAACTAACAGAATAGACAAATGTAGCAAAACAGGGGGCTGACAAGAAAAATCCGAAGAAGGGGTCAACACTGTTCTAAAAATTACAGGCTTTCCGATTCAAGCTGAAGACATCTTGAAAACCACTTTCACTTTTTACGGTTTTGGATTTGGAGCAACACACAAAGAGAAACCATAGCCCTAAGTCGATCCAAGATCTCAGAGGCCCAAATTAGGCTCTGACACATGTCCCGAAATCTCGGATTTTTGTCAGACACAAAAAAAACTCGAAAAAATCTGAACAAATCATATTAAAAACTAGACATTCTTCCGAGTTCAGAACAGATTTCGGATCGAAAATCGGATCTCCCATGATGGATATCTCGATTTTACAAGTCGGCAAATGATTTTCAAAACGTATCCCGGGTAACAAAACCCGACTTGCCATTTTGAATGTTTACCGTAGTAAACAAATTCAAATGGCTCTGAATTTTTGGCAAATTTTTAGGGACACCTAAGGGCGCATTTCGTGATTTTTTTGGGATTTTTAATAAAACACAAATGTATAAAATGACGTGTGGACTGACTGACAAAAACAGAGACCTACTGAAAATAAGCAGAATTGAAATAAAGGCTAAATTAATCCTAATTAATTCATGAAATATGCTAAATGAATGAAATAAAATGCAAATTAAACCTAGCTAACTATATGAATGTTAAAAATCATCAAGGAAGCATAACAAAACATTTTTTATATATGTCGTTTTATGAGAATAGCTCAATCCATCCCTCGGATGAGCTCTTTCTTCAAACGACTCCCGATTCGGATTATAGAATCACATCAAGGGGAAAAGAAGTGCACCTTGCTTCGTTACGCAGCGTAGGAGCTCTTGAAAGGGGCAGCTATCACGAGCTTCCTTTGTCCTTCGCTCCGAGCTTCGGATGGTCCACCAAAATCGACCTCTATTGGAATCGAATTGGCCACAGCACGAGCTCTACTCCACCTTCTTCAATGCGCCAAAGGGGGCACGATTTCCGCAGTTCAAAATCTGATTCTAGGAAGGCTAGGTCGGATTTTCCAAGTTCACCAGAGCTAAAAAAAAAATGATCCCCTTAGGCTGGGCGTGAACCCTTGTTTTTATAACTTTTCTGAAAAATTTTGAAATTCAAACAGGCTGGATCTGAGCCCTCCATGTGGCGCCATCTCATGGGGTGTCATCTGAGGGGTTTGAAATTCGAATTTGTCTTTTGCAGGGAACCCTCAGGTGGCGCCACCTCAAAAGGCTATTTTGATTTTTTGAGAAAAATAAAAAAATGGAAATTTTGTGGGTGAGACACCTCAGCAGGGGGAATTTGGAATTTTTCAAAAGTTTGCTTGATTCTCTCTGCAGGGAACTCCCAGGAGGCGCCACCTCAGAGGGTGCTCTCTTGGAGTTTGAATTTCAAATTCACTTTTTGTAGGGAGTCTTCAGGTGGCGCCACCTCATGGTGGGCTACCTTTATTAAAAATAAAAAAAAATGAAAATGGAGCCAAGTGGAGTCCTGGAATGGTGCCACCTCAAAAGGTGTTTGACACATGTCAGAAGGTCAGAGCAGTGGGCTCAGAAGGCGCCAACTCAGAGGAATTTGAATTTTGTTTTTTCTGGTGAAAGGAGATCTGGACATGTGGCAGTCCAGGATGATTCCAAGTGTCAGCCTGCTGGAGGAGGTTCTTCAGATGGCGCCACCTCAGAGGAGAATTCGAATTTCAAATGGAGGTTGGCCCTGGAGGAATGGAGGATGGACATGTGGCGCCACCTCAGGGTGGCTCCTACAATGCCATGTGGCAAGAGGGAGGAAAAAGAGGGCAGTGACATGTGTCTCCTACTTTTCTGAAAAATGTAGGGAGAGGACATGTGTCCTCTACTTTTTCTGAAGGAGTGAGAAGGAGACATGTGTCACCTGCTTTTTCTGAAAGAAGCAGAAGATGACACATGGCAGAGGGGAGAGAAGGTGGGCCAGGCCATGTGGCGCCATCTCAGACAGGATGAAAAAGGTAGGAGTTCAGGATTTGCACCACCTATGAGGAGTTTTGAACTTTTGAATTCTAGTTTTTCTGAAGAAAGCAGAAAATGACACATGGCACTTGCTTTTTCTGAGGAAATGGGAGCTTGCCATGTGTCCTCTGCAGGAGACACTCCAGATGGCGCCACCTCAGAGGAGACAAGCTTACTTTTTCTGGATGAGTCTAGGAGTGACATGTGTCTCCTACTTTTCTGAGAAAAGTAGGGAGAGACATGTGTCAGGCTACTTTTCTAGAAGGAGGGAGAGGTTGACACGTGTCCCCTGCAGGAGACACACTTCAAGTGGCGCCACCTCAGAGGAGACAAACTCCACTTTTTCTAGACAGGACAACCTATGACACTTGGCATCTCCTGGTAGTCTTTGAAATGACACATGGCGCAGGATGGATAGGGTGACATATGGCAGATAATTGGGATGACATGTGGCAGCTTCTGAAGGTAGCCCCCACACTGACACGTGGCAGAAGAGGGCAGGTGACATGTGGCACCAACTCTAGGTGAACCCTATGCTGACACATGGCATGTAAATGGAAGGAGAGAGAAATGACAAGTGGCACCAATCCAGGGGACAAGGCTCCTATATTTTTGGGTTTTTTTCAAAATTCAAATTTTTCAAAAGAAAAGCTTGTGTGACACCACCTCAGTGTGGGTCTCACATTGCTTCTTTATTGAAATAAGGATAAAATAACAACTTCTTTTTGGAATTTTCATAAAATCTGAACTAATTGGTAAAACAGGAATTTTTGGAAAGAGTTGGCCCTTGTAGGGCGATTTTGTAAAAGAAAGATATTTGAAATTGTCAAAAAGGGCAAAATCTGAGGTGGAGTGACTGAAATCCACATTAAAAACTATCCAGATCGTTTTCCTGAGAAAATATTTTGAAATTCAGAGCCCTAGGGGTAAAATGGGAAGAATTGATAATTTTGAAGACCCAGGGTTTTGAAATCAATTTTGAAAATAGTTAAAATTCGAATCTGGATTGAAAATTTTGAAATCAAGAGTTCTGGACCTTGAAATGACATGTTGTGCAGTGCAGTGATATGAAATGCTCATGCAATGATATGCAATGTCATGTCTTATGCAATATAATCTTGACCCAAGACTTTGGAGATGTTTGTCTCCTGTCAGGACTAAATTTTTGAATATCTGAGTTAAAATTAGAGAAATTTTGAGAGTTTCAGATGAAATTTAGACTTTTGCAAGGTCCGGGCTCAGAAAATGACCATTTTGCCCTCCAGCGATTTCAGAGGCTGGATGTTGATGCTTGGTGGAAATGTTGGGGAGGTGAGTGAAAATTTGGGGTGTTTACAGATGCCCCTCTTTGCTACTAAGCCGGCTCATGGCCGAGCTTAGTGGCAAAGAAAAACACACCAAATTTGGGCTATATAAAAAAAAATGCCTCAGTTAGAAGGATCTGACTGGGTGTGAAGAAATTAGCTCGAGGAAGATGGTAGATATGGAACGAAGAATGAAGAGGAAAGATTTGCTCTATGAGAGCGAAGTTCAGGTTTATGCCCTTGATCTGGATGGGACAAAAATACCTCGCATGGAACGAAGCTCAGGTTTGACCCTTATCCTGATTGGGGAATGGAATATCTCATTGAAATGAGACTCAGGTTTGTACCCTTAACCTGATCGGGCGGAAGATGAAATACCTCTTTGATTGAGGCTCAGGTTTATACCCTTATCCTGATCGGGCAGAAAATGGAAATACCTCTTTGATTGAGGCTCAGGTTTGTACCCTTATCCTGATCGGGTGGAAAAATGAAATACCTCTTTGAATGAGGCTCAGGTTTGTACCCTTATCCTGATCGGGCAGAAAATGGAAATACCTCATTGGTCGAGGCTCAGGTTTGTACCCTTATCCTGATCGGGCAGAAGATAAAATACCTCTTTGATTGAGGCTCAGGTTTGTACCCTTATCCTGATCGGGCGGAAAATGAAATACCTCATCAAATGAGGCTCAGGTTTGTACCCTTATCCTGATTGGGCGGAAAATGAAATACCTCTTTGATTGAGGCTCAGGTTTGTACCCTTATCCTGATCGGGCGAAAAATGAAATACCTCATCAAATGAGGCTTAGGTTTGTACCCTTATCCTGATTGGGCGGAAGATGGAATGGAATCCTCGAAGGAAGAGACCATGATGGAACCTTCGGATTTTGCACAGTAAATCCGACAGGGGTTTTGCAAAAGGAAGGAAAATGGGGTCCCTAAAGCTTGAAAAGGGATTGATTTTGGGTGTCTCATTGCTGAGACTAAATAGCTTTTGGAATTGCCTTTTGCGGGAAATGATTGGTGGTTCGACCTCGAACCGAAATGGGACTGTCTATGGTGGGACAGTGGGGACACAGGGAAGTGTGCAAATCTGAGAGTTCATGCTCTCAAAGAAGGGAAGGAATCAAGTCCTTAGGAGGGATTTAAAATTGGTGTCAGGATGCATCGAAGACGGATATCGAGCTCTCACTTCACGTCAGGATAGCTAGAAAATATTGTCAAAATGTTGGAAATTCTGCTGTTGGTTCAAAATTTTTGAAAATGTTGCACATTGTTGCAAAGATATTCCTTCTTTTCTACCTAAAGCATTACCTCTAAACAAGGTTCACTTTGTAGAATCGAGACTTAGAAACCCAAATTGTTTGCAATTGGCCTTCTTCAAGGAAGTTATCAATTTCCTTGATATGAGCGGAAAAGAGAATTTGATATTATGAAAGCAATTGACGAAAGGGTTTTGATAATAGAATTCCACAAGATTAAAGAGGATTCTTGATAGATTTGGCAGTTTGATATCCTGAGAGCTTCTCTATTGATAGTCTTTCTGCACTCTTTTGGCTCTCTGTGAGTTTTTTTGGCTATATTCTCCTTCATTTTGGAGATGTTCTGACTTTTTCTCTCTTTCTTTTTCCTCTCTTTCTCTCTTTTGGGAAGGGTACGTCACAAACTCCTTCAACTTGGAGATGTTTCGATCCTTCTTGGATGATGGGTTTGGAGATCTTTGGATGATAGCTGAAATTAAATATCTTTTAGGGATTGTCGAGAGGTTCATCGCATCTGCCTTCATCTCGACAGTGCTTTGGACTTTCCCTGAAAGGACCCGTCACAAACTCCGTCATCTTGGAGATGTTTCGAATCTTCTTTGGCCCCAGGGGTCTACTCGCCTAATTCGCCTTCATCTTGACGACAGGTGAGAGCTCCCTTTTGCGGATATTTAATTGCAGCTTAGGTGATTTTGAGGAGACAGGGTTAGGGCGAATTCTCTCTTTTCTAGCACTCAGGATATTTCCACTGCCTCATCCTTACAAGAATAGCCTTTAAAGATGCGTCATTGACTGCGATCAATATCGATCATCTACGGCTTTTCGATAACATTGAATCTTCTTTTCTGGCCATATTGAGGACTTATCCTTCCTCCTTTTGGTTGGCCAATAGAAAGAATTTGAAGTTTGAATCCCTTTTCGCAAAAGCTTCACTTTTTTGGAAGTAATGCTGAAGGTAGATTAAGATAAAGATTTATGCAATAAAGGATTCTGAAATCAACAATTGATTGACAAATTTGACAAAATTTTCTTGAAATCCTTGGTGAAAGTGAGTATTTGAAATCCGGCTCAACACCTCCGTGACGAAAATTCTCCTCTCTTTTTCCCCAAAAAGAGAGACTCAGGCTTGGCCCTTACCTGAATGGGAAATGGAAAATACTCCTCTCTTCCCTGAAGAGGAGGTGTTTGCAAAACGAACTTTCGAAGAGAAATTGAGCTTTCGTCAAAGTTCCCTAATGTTAGGCTTCTCTTATGGAAAGGGGGCCGATAATAGCGAGGTCTGAAAATTGGGCCATGAAAGAAACGAGTCCATCACACTCTCCCTGCAAAGAGGGTCTTTCATGACGAAAATGGCCTAGTATGAAATTGGGGGGTCACAAGAAAAGCAAGTCTCCGTCGAGCCTCTCCCTTAAAAATGGTTTCTTGTGTGAAATTGGAAATTGTTTTGCAAACGGTTCACAAAGACGCGAGTCCCTTCAAACTCTCCCTAAAAAGGGGCTAAGTGAACGAATTGGATAGCATGCGAAAAGAACGAGCTCCCTCGAACTCTCCCTAAAATTGGATATTGAGATTGATTGACCCAAAGGTCGAAATGAGAAATTGGAAAATTGGTTGTTGAGAGTTGAATGACCCGAAGGTCGAAATTGGATGACCTGACGGTCAAAATTGAGAATTGAATTGACCAAAAAGGTCGAAATTGTGTGACTCGAAAGTCGAATTTGAGAATTGAGTGACCTAAAGGTCGAAATTGGGGAATTGATTGACCCGAAGGTCGAAATTGGAAATTGGAAATTGGAATTGAGAATTGGAAATTGCTTGACCCGAAGGTCGAGAATTGAAAATTGATCGAAAATTGGAAATTGAAATTGAGAATTGGAAATCGGGTGACCCAGAGGTCGAAATTGGAGAATTGCCTGATTTGAGGACTTAAATTGAAATTTGGAGAGCAAAATATCAAATTTGAGCAATTGACAGACCCTGATGATTGAAATGACTTGGATCAATAAAAGAGAATGATGAGTTCGAGTCAGAGCTCGAATAAAATATAGAGATCACGAGTCGGAACCCGAATCAACAGAGGAAAATGGAAGGCTCGAATCAGAGCTCAAATAAGATAATGAGATCACGAGTTGGAACCCGGATCAACAAAGGAAAATGAAGGACTCGAATTAGAGCTTGGATAAGATAAAGAGATCTCGAGTCGGAACCCGGATCAACAAAAGAAAATGAAGAACTCGATTCAGGGTTCGAGTAAGGTAATGAGATCACGAGTCGGAACCCGAATCAACAAAAAAGAATGACAAGCTCGAAGAGATCTCGAGTCGGAACCCGGATCAACAAAGGAAAATGATTTGTTCGAGTCAAGGCTCGAATAAAGTAGAGAGATCACGAGTCGGAACCCGGATCAACAAAGGAAAATGATTTGTTCGAGTCAAGGCTCGAGTAAAGTAGAGAGATCATGAGTCGGAACCCGGATCAACAAAGGAAAATGATTTGAATAAAAACCCGAGTCGGAACTCGGTTTTCTAAAAAATTGAAAATGTGCCAGCTTGAATGCTGGATTTTGAAATAATACCAGTTCGAGTGCTGGGTTTTGGTTCAGTATTGGCGATGATCTTTGGATCATTAGGAATTGTGATGGGACTGTTTGTTGAGATCCCAATACCGACCGAATTGTTATTAATGCAATTGAATGCAAATGAATATGAGTTGATGCATATGAATGCACAAGTGCATGAAATGAGGAATTTGTTTATCCTGCCTGCATATAGAATAAAATTTTAAAATGCCCTAGTGTAACTGAGAAAGAAAGTTGGATCATTATTTGAAGGAAACAGGAAGGATTACAAGAGAAGGATAAATGTTTCAAGTATAAAACTTTTTCAAGTGTCGAGCATTAATAGGATCTGGCAATTCTACTCCATCAGCATTGATGAGCCGATATGAGTTGCGGGGTAATGCTTCTTTGACAACATAGGGACCTTCCCAATTTGGCGACCATTTGCCGCCGGGACGATGCTTGAGATAAGCTGTGGATCGAAGTACTAAATCATTGACTTTGAATCTTCTTTCGATGATAGATTTCGCATATTGCCTGGCTACTCTCTGACGATAGGATTGAGCATGCTCTGCTGCTTTTAGCCTTCTCTCGTCGAGTAAGTCTAGTTGCACTAGTCGCCGCTGCTGGTATTGATCAAGAGGTAATTGCAGAAGTGAAGCAAATTTCAAAGCGGACTTCTGAACATGTAGCGGCAATACTACTTCTGTTCCATAGACCAGTTCTGATGGAGTAGCATTCGTTGGTGTACGAATGGTGGTCCGATAGGCCCACAATGCATCGCGGATCTTCTCATGCCAGTCACGGCCTGTTTCCACAGTTCGCTCCAAAATACGAATTAAAATCTTGTTGGTGGCCTCTGCCTGACCATTCCCTTGAGGATAATATGGAGCAGAAAAATGGTGATAGATCTTGAATTTTGAGCAGAATGTCTTCATATTTTCATTCTTGAAATGACTGCCGTTGTCTGACACAATGTCATGTGGGATGCCGAAACGGCAAAGGATGTTCTTGTGAATAAAAGAGACCACGTGTCGGCCTTCTACTGTGCGGAGACTGATGGCTTCTACCCACTTGGTGAAATATTCTGTTGCGGCAAGGAAGTATTTGTGGCCATTTGAAGCTGAAGGAGTGATGGGACCTACGACATCGAAGGCCCACATGGAGAATGGCCATGGAGAGACAACAGACTGTAAATACGTTGCTGGAGCATGGATGGAAGGTGCATGTATCTGACATTGTACACATTTCTTCACATAATGATAACAGTCTTGTTGCATAGTCTTCCAATAGTACCCTGCTCTTATGATTTGCTTGACAAGGGTTTGGTAGCCAATGTGGCCACCACAAATGCCTTCATGTGCTTCTCGCATGACTTCTTTGGCTTCGTCTTCATCTAAACATCTGGAATACTCTGAACTGAATCCACGACGATAGAGGACATTGGCCAAAATAAAGTATCGAGTAGACATACGCTGGACTGCTCGCTGCTCTTTCTTTGAGAGTTCTGGAGGAAATTCACCGGTTTCTATGAAAGTTTTGATGTTGTAATACCAAGGCTTCTTCTTTTGCTCAGCCTGGTTTACCTGTTCCGCTGGAATGAAAGCAGGTTGGTCAAGTCTGCCAATTTCAAAAGAGCGACAAGATTCTCCATTCTTGAATGCCATAATGGAGCCTAAACTGGCTAGGCTATCGGCCACTTGATTAAAATCTCTCTTGATGTGAAATAACTGAAATTCTTCGAACTTGCTGACGAGAGCTGAAACAATTTTCTGATAGGGAAATAACTTCTGATCTTTGACTTGCCATTCGGCTCGAACTTGATTGACAACAAGTAATGAGTCACCGTAGGCATGTACTCTCTTGACATTAAAGTCTAATAGAATCCTTAGACCTTGAATCAGGGCTTCATATTCAGCCATATTGTGAGTGCATTGAAAGTCGAGCTTGAGAGAAAATGGAATCATTTCTTTCTCAGGAGTGATTAATAAAATTCCGATGCCTATTCCGGCCACGTTCTTAGAACTATCAAAAAATAAATTCCAGACTGGAAATTGCTGGATGTTGCATATTTGCTCATCAGGGAAGTCATCTTCGGCTTTCACTTCTTCGGCCAGAGGAAAATCCGCCAATTGATCTGCGATTGCTTGGCCTTTGATTGATTGCTGCGAGACATATTCTAAGTCATACTGCATCAGTAAGACTTGCCATTTGGCAACTCGTCCGCTGAGGAAAGGTTGTTCTAAGATATACTTGAGGGGATTGATTTTAGACAAAATTTTGACTTCTGATGCCAACAGGTAGTGTCTTAGCTTCTGACACATCCACACCAGAGCTAGGCAGGTCTTCTCTATTTGAGAGTATCTCTTTTCATAATCTATGAAAGTCTTACTCACGTAATAAATGGCGTGTTCTATCAGGCTGCCTTCTTTGTATTGCGCCAAGAATCCACTGCATGCGACTTGATTGACTGAAATGTATAATAAAAGAGGTTTTCCCAATTCTGCTGGCTTCAGGATGGGAGCATTAAGAAGATACTTCTTGATTCGATCGAACGATTGCTGACATTCTGGTCCCCATTCGAACTTGACTCCTTTTCTGAGTAAGTGGTTGAAAGGCTCACATCTCATCGCCAAATTGGAAATGAATCGCCGGATTGACTGCATACGTCCTTGAAGGCTACGTAGTTCTTTGAGATTCTTCGGGGGTGGCATATCAATGATAGCCTTTGCTTTTGCTGGGTCAACTTCAATTCCCCTTTTGCTGACCAGAAAACCCAACAATTTGCCTGATTCGACTCCAAAGACACATTTTTGCGGGTTAAGCCTTAACTTGTAAAGAATGAGTCTCTTAAAGACTTGATCAAGTGCTTCAAGGTGATCTTCTTCCTCTTTAGATTTCACGAGAATATCATCAACATACGCATCCATGATTTTGCGCATCTGATCATGAAAGATGACAGCCATTGCCCGTAGATACGTTGCTCCAGCATTCTTGAGCCCAAAAGGCATGACTGTATAGCAAAAAGTGCCCCAAGGCGTGGTGAAAGACGTTTTGGATTGGTCGCGGGTGGCCAACTTGATCTGATTGTAGCCGAAATATCCGTCCATGAAAGAGAACATGGCATGTCCTGCCGTGCTATCGACTAGAAGATCGATGCTTGGAAGTGGATAGTCATCCTTTGGAGTTGCCTTGTTGAGGTCTCTGAAGTCTATGCAGATCCTCACTTTGCCACTTTTCTTTGGGACAACGACGATATTGGCTAACCAATCCGGGTAGTCAATAGCTCGGATAAATCCTGCTTTGAGCAGATCTTCAAGTCCTTCCTTGACTTGTTCTATTCTGGGATCCATTTTTCTCAGCTTCTGCTTGACTGGCTTAGCATCCGGCTTTAAGACAAGACGGTGTTCGACTAATTTGGGGTCTAAGCCTGGCATGTCTTCATATGTCCATGCGAACACTTCTTCATGCCGCTTGAGAAAATCTGTAAGCCTTTTCTTTTCTTCTGAACTCAAACTGGTTCCGATCTGGAGAATTTTTGGATCTTCCTCTGAACCGATATTGACACCTTCAGTTGGATCTTGTACTAGAGGAGATGGTTCGTCTTGCTTCTGAACTGCGGCGAACTCCGGTAATTCCTGAAGAGACTGATCATATTCTGCATAATCATCTGACTGCTTTGCATTCTTGTCATTTCCGGTGCTTGCTTTGATTCTGTGAATTGTTGTCGGCTTCTGAAAGGCCTTGGGATTGAGAACGAGCTTCTTGATTGTCCGAGAAGTCATTCTGAAATTTTGGAGAAGAAATCTGGTTCAGACAAATTGGCCTATAGTAAGACAAGCAATCATTTGAAGAGAACCATACATAAAATGGCATTGAATTATAAAATGATGAGACAGACAAAAAGGGAGTAGATGGCATCCGGATAGACAAAGAAACTTGGAATTTTATTGATTGAATTGATCAATGACATTGGTAAAATGAGACATTTATTTGGAAAAGAATAGAAAGGAAATAACAAATGGTCTTCATTGTGCCCCTTTGACAAAAACAGTCTTCCTTGATGAGCTTCCTCCGGAGAACCCCAATCCTGCCCTGTGGGGACGATGTTTCTGGATCATTGGCTCGATGCGACCATCTTCATTCTTGTCGAGTCCCTTGAAGGGTTGATAGCCATGCTTCAGGAGTAAATCGAATCCCTTTCTTGACTTCATGAATTGAAGAAACAAGGGATGATTCTTAATGGTGCTGTAGTCGATTCGACCTCCAACCTTGAAGATTTGATGACCTTTCCATCGTGTCGTGGCTACTGTGTGCAGAGATGGCTCTGATGGTGCCTGAAGTATTTCTCGATTCTCCCTCAGGTTGATCTCTTCGCTTTCCCTGATGCTGGGAATATCTGCATTGAAGGATAGCCGGGGAATCATGGGCTGCGGGAGCCTTTCTTCTGGGTCTTCTCCCAGTATTGTGGTAATCATTCCACCTTTTGACCACTTCACGCATTGATGGAGGGTAGAAGGCACTGCATTAGCGTTGTGAATCCATGTCCTTCCGAGCAGCAAGTTATAGGTTGGTGGTACGTTAACCACATGGAAAAGGACGGAGTGCACCGAATAGTTGATAAACACTTCCAGAAATATCTTGCCCTTGGCCGTTTGACCATGATTGTCAAACCCATAGATAGTGATGGGATCTGGAATGTATTCCTCGTCCTTGATCCCTAATGCCTTTGCGGTCATTTCAGGACATATGTTGAGGCTACTGCCTCCATCGACCAGCACATGCGGTACCGTCATTCCTCTGACCCGAACGACAATGTACAAGGCATTATTATGAAAGGAATGAGGCTTTGGAAGGTCCTCATCTGAGAAGGTGATTGGTGCATTGGTCATGGCAGAGTTCACAATCTGTGCCATGTCTTCAGGAGTGGTACTGGGCTTAACTTTGATTTTCCTGAGCAGATCATCCAGTACTTGCTGGTGCTTGTTAGAATTCTTGGCCAAGTCAAGGATGGAGACATTGGATAAAGCAGTCAGAGGCTTCTGACTTGAATTCTCTGGCCTTGGTCTAACGATTTGCTTGAAGAAGTCAGGAGTTCCTTTTGATTTGGGAACTGACTTCACAGGTGCTTCCGCAACTTTCATTTTACCGAATGCTGAAATTAAGTCCATCTTCTTAGAATCTGGAGCTGCTTGTCGTAGCACCGTCACCTGATGCTGAACTTGGAGATCTTGCGCAGAACATGGCTTGATATGCTCATGTGGTAGAAATGGTTGTGCGGACACTACTGCTGTGGTGTGCGAAGGGAAGGGGTGGTTGAGAATGTCCATTTTCTCTTCTTCTTCTCCTTCTACCAATAGATTCTTTTCAATGAGATCTTGTACGATATTTTTGAGAACAAAGCAGTTCTCGGTGTTGTGTCCCACTGTCCTGTGGAACTTGCAGAACTGATCTTTCCATTTCCCCATGGGCACAGGGGGATCGGCCAATCTGGGCAATTTGACCATCTCTTTTGATAGCATGTACTCGAGCACGTCCTCGAGTGATTGGTCAAGAGGAGTAAACTTTCTGTCGTAACTCCATCCTTCATGCTTAGTCTTCTCGCGCAGTTTTGGCCCTTGATCCTGCTGAGGAGGCTTGCTGAACTGAGGAGCAGGCTTTGCTTTCTGATCCTTGTTGTTCGAACTGCATGAGCTGTAGCAGTAATCTTTCTTCTGCCCTTTGTGCTGATTACGGCCTTTGTTGTTGTTGTTAGCAGAATAAGTGAAGTGAGCTTTCTTTTTCTGCTCACCATGGGAGTTGCTCTTGGAAAAGGTGAAGCCTTCATAGACTCCATTTTCCACACTTAGTTCGAGCCATTCGGCTCGTTCAGTCAGCTCAATGAAGGTTCTGGACGGCGCTGTGGAGATTAATCCTCTTAACGGCTGCGAGAAATTGTTGAGGATTAAGGACAATGCATGCCTTTCCGAGATAGGATCTCTCATCTTGTTACAGGCTGATCTCCATCTGTGAATGAAGTCCCGTGCTTTTTCATTCTCATTCTGCCTTAAATTGCAGAGATGACTCAGTGTAGGCAGCGCTTCCGTGTTGAACAAGAAGCGTTCAATAAAGAGATTCACAACTTTGTCGAACTCCTTGAGCTCGATGGGGTTGATATGCTCAGCATACCATTTGGCGGCAACTCCTTCCAAGATGCGGGGGAAGCATAGAAACAATGCTCGGTTATCCCTTCTAAACCGAGAGCATTCAACAAAGAAAGTGGCGAGATGAGCTTTTGGGTCGCCAGAACCATCGAATTTGATGAATTTTCAGGGGAGATTCTCCAGATCATCATCCCCTTCTAAGCCGTCATAGAAGTCCTCACTGGTGAAGACTTTCTTGCCCTTGTCGCGGGCTTGCAGATCCTTGACAACTCGGGCCATTTCCTTGAATTGCGCTTGCAAAGGCTCTTCTTTATCTCTGCTCTTTGATCTGCGGCTTTTACTTTGGCCACGCTTCTGAAATGCCGGAGGCACCTCATATTCTTCATCTGTGTTTTCAGTGGAATCTGATTCATCTGAAATCTCTTCTGGTTGGATCTATTTCTTGGGAGCCTTCTTACCCCTGCGACCATGGAACCTTTCTCTGAATGGATTTCTTTCTGAGCTGGTCCCGGGCTGCTCATTCATTATTTTGTTCATCATTTTTCTGAACATGGCATACATTTGAGGGTCTATGCCATCGTCTTCTTGCTGCTGCTCTCGACTCTTCTCAGATCGAGGGGAACTCATCTCTTCTTCCGAGGCTGACGAGTACTGGGATGCCGTGGTTCTTTTGCCTGATCTTGTCTCAACCATCAAATGGTATGGATGCTCTCTGCAGGGCAAAGACCTGAAGGAATTTGAAGGAATTAGCTTTTGGAAGAAATATTTGCTGAAAATATGGTAGACAATTTGGAAAAGATGTCCCATTACTAGGGACTGAGTCGTCGTGGGAATCACGACAATTGTGTTGTCATTCCTTCTGCAAAAGAAATAAACAACGAAAATATGCCTTGTTACCTAGGCGAGGTCGTCAAACCACAAGAGAAAGAAAATTTTATTGAAATGGGGAAAACATGACTTTATTGATCTTGACAAAGAGGTGGGGGACAAACAATTTGCCACCATTCACAATACTCGGCAGACACTCTAGGACCTGGAAAGATTTTGAGAGAGACAAAGGAATCCCAGCCGTAGCGGGCAGAATGATATGCCCCGGACCAATGTGCGGAAGTGAGATCAAACTCTGCCATAACTCCTGATAACAGTCGGGCTTCGACATACTGCTGCCTCTGGGAGAACTGCCGAACACATCTCTCTGGTTGGTAGTAAGTGCAGAAGAATGGTCCCAGCAACTTGAACCGCTTGCCATAAGCGTACGTATATCTGGGAGGAGATATTTGCCGATCAAAATAGTCCCAAACAACGTCATCCTCTTGAATGTTGTTGATCATAGACCGGTACTGCGCCACTGGAAGGAGTTCATGACCATTGTATCTGAAAGAGCTTGCTCGTGCTGGAACATGCTGGAAAAACCAGGACTGAAGTGCGTAGATGCATCCTTCAACTAAAATGGACTCTCCAAGTGAGAATCGGGTCAAACCACGATATAAGAAGGCGAGCGCTGCCATGGCTATGGAGAGGCGATTGGTTTGCCGACTTCCCCATCTTCTCATAGTTGGATTATTCTGATGTCCATGTAATTCTGTCCATCTGGGAAAAGGGACAGTCCTACAGTGCATAGAACCATTGCATTCTGAATCTTTTCTTTGGCTGTTCTTGAAAGCGTGCTGACTTCGACGAAGGTCCCGTACTGGCGGTACAACTCAAGTAGGTCAACATATTCATCTCCTTCTAACTGGATCAGGGGCCAAGATCGGCGGCCTGTCATACGAGCTAAGGAGTCTCGGGGGTCCAAACCCTTGACATTGATAAGGAATTGATGCTCTAAGGGGTCTCCTGGTTGACCGGCTGGTTCTGGCAACCCCATGATTTCTGAAAATTCATCCACAGACAAGATTTCTAGCTATTCTTCCTCATTCTCGATTAACAAGTTCTTGTCGATGCAATCCTAGATGATGTTCTTCAGGACAAAATAGTGTTCGGTGTCATGTCCAACAGTTTGGTGGAACTTGCAGAACTTATCAGTCCATTTTCCCATAGCAACGAGAGGATCTGCCACTTTGGGGAGTTTGATCATTCCTTTCGACATCATATATTCCAAGATGTCTTCGCGGGACTGTTCTAGAGCTGTAAACTCCCGATCATAACTCCAACCTTCATGTTTCGGCTTCTCTGGCTGCGACACTGATTGGATAGGCTGTGGCTTAACAAATTTTCCCTTCTGGGCTGCAGAGTTCGTTCTTTTGGCCCTAGAGTGTCCGACATTCTTGTTGTGATTTTTCTTGCTCTTCTTGCTGTTAGAGCCGCTGCCATGATCCGAAAACTCTGTAGAATAGGCGACGTGCGCCTTCTTCTTTTGATTAGGATTCCCTCTGACAAAAGGATATCCTTCATACAGACCATTATTCAAGCCGGTCTCGAGCCACTCGGCTCTCTCAATCAACTTGATGAATGATTTTGCGGGAGATGTAGAAATGAGGTTCCTTAGAGGCTGAGCAAAGTTGTTTAAGATAATTTGCAGGGCATACTCTTCTAGGACAAGAACTTTCATTCTGTTACAAGTGCTTCTCCACCTGTGAATGAATTCGCTAGATTTCTCATTCTCATTCTGTTTTAAATTGTACAGATGGTTGAGGGTTGGTGACGCTTCGACATTGAACATGAAGCGCTCAATAAACAAATTAACAACTTTATCGAACTCTCGTAGTTCGATAGGATTGATGTGGTATGCATACCACCTGGCCGCTATACCCTCTATGCTGCGAGGGAAGCAAATGAACAACGCTCGGTTATCCTTCCTGAAACGGCCGCACTCAGCATAAAAAGTGTCCAAATGAGCCTTCGGGTTGCTGGTATTGTCAAATTTGAGTTATTTTCGAGGGAGATTTTCCAGATTATCATCCCCATCTAGGCCATTGTAAAAATCTTCACCAGAGTAAGTTTGTTTGCCTTTGCTTTTGCCCTGAATATCTTTAATGGCTTGAGTCATTTCCCTCATCTGTTCGTGCATTGGATCATTAACTGGAATATGTTTATTTACAGATTCGGGTTCCGCGGTGATCTTAATGGACTGCTGCTGAGGATTCTGATGGTAAACAAACTGCTCTTCCTCTTCTAATTCTTCCTCGGCTGATTCTGATTCCTCAGAAGTGGTGTCAGGCTGGACTTTCTTTCTGACGATCCTGACCGGCCTTTTCACATCTTTCTTCTTTGGTTTGCTCTTTGGAACAACCTTCTTCTGACTGGCCTCAGCCTGCTCTGACATCATCCTGGTCATCATTCTCTTAAACAGGTTGTACATGGCGGGATCTATATCATCGGTTTTGTTCTGATTCTGCCCTTTGACTAATCTAGGAGAGTTCGTTGCCCCGGCTTCGCTGTCGCTGTGCTGAGGAGCAGTCTCTTTTCCAGCTCTTGTCTGAACCATCTTGCCAATGCCAATGATTTCTGTGGAATAAAGGAATTGTTAGAGCTTAGAGGAATTTTTGAAAACACAACCTTTTTAGAAAAAGATAGGAAAAGAGGAATTGATAGACAATTAAACAGGTTATCCCATTACCAGGGATCGAGTCATCATAAATTTTGTGATAATTGTGTCACCGTTTTGTGGTAACGAAAAAAAGTATGCCTTGTCACCTAGGCAAGGTCGTCCATCATGATAAGAGATAATTTGAAGGAGAATATAAGGCAAAGTCTCATTGCTAGGGATAAGTTTGTCACGAGGATCATGACCATATAAAACAAAAATAAAATTTTGGCAAAAAAGAGTTTTTTAACAGAACACAAAGTTGCATTTTTATTGATGACAAAATTTAAATACAAAGAGAAGGTGGGCAGACAGTTTGCCACCATTCTCGATATTCCGAAGATACATTTGGACCAGAAAACATAGACAAAGGAATGAAGGAGTCCCAAGTGTATTTGGTTACATGGTATGCCCCAGACCACTGATCTGACTGCAGATCGAACTCTGGCATGTAGCCTGTCAGGAAGCGAGTGTTGACACGAACCTGCCGCTGCGAGAACTGTCTGAGACACCTCTTTGGCTGATAGTCGACATAGAAGAAAGGACCAAGCAATATGTAACGCTTGCTACGAGTATAAGTGTAGCGAGGAACTGATTCTTGTCTGTCAAAGTAGTCCCAGAGGATCTTTTCCTGGTGTAGACTCTCAATCAAAGTTCGGTACTGAACCACAGACTTCGGCTTCTTGCTGTTAAATCTGAAGGAACTAGCCTTTGATGAAACATGTCGCAGGAACCACGACTGCAAGGCATACATGCATCCTTCTACCAAAATGGTCTCTCCGAAGGCAAAATGAGCTAAGCCTCTGTAGAGAAAGGCCTGGGCTGCCATGGACACTGAAAGTTGACGGGTCTGCTTGCTTCCCCATCTTCGAAAGAGTTGAGCAATTTTGACATCGATGAAATTTTGGCCGTCTTGGAAGAATGCTAATCCCACTGTGCATAGGATCATTGCATGCAAGATTCTTTCTTTTGCGGCTCGGAACAAGGTGCCAACTTCCTCGTATGCTCCATACTTGCGATAGAGTCCGAACAGATCGATGAATTGCCTTCCGTTGATCTCGGTGAGAGGCCAAGATTTGCTCCCTGTCGCTCTGGCTAATGCTTCTCGAACGTCTATCCCCTTGACGTTGATCAGGAACTGCTGCTCGACCGGATCATCTGGCTGACCAGCTGGCTCTGGCAATCCCATAATGTCACTGAACTCGTCCATTAGCAGAGTCATCTCTCCCCACAGAAACCAAAATGTGCAGGTACGTGGATTCCACCGTTCTACCATAGCTTGAATCAGACTGTCGTTGATGGTTCGCTTACCCATTGTTGATGCCATCTCCAATCCACAATCATGCAAGTGGTCTGGAAACATACATGAGAAGGTGGCAAACCAAGAATAGTACCACCGAGGAAAGAAGGAACGAGACTGGATGACCCGATGATCCGGGGTTCCGTCCCTCATTTGATAGAAGACATGATCTCTGGAAAAGACAACATCGAGGGAATTAGACGCCATCAGAATAATACTGAGGCAAAGAGGAAGAGAATTTAAATAGAAATGCAGAACTTACGGATAGACTCTTGATGAAAAAGAGGATAGACACAACTCCTGAAAATTTTGAAAGATCAAGGGATTTAGAAAAAGAATTTCCAGGATTTTTAAGGAAAATTTGATAAAAGAGAGAAAAGAATATAGGAAAAGAAAAAATATACACCTAAGGTTTTTGAAAATAAGAGGAAATTTTGAATAATATACCCAGGGTTTCGAGAAGGACTGATATATATAGGAGAATACAAGGAACATCGCAGAATCAGAGTTGCACAAACAAAGGATGCGCACACAGCACTCCCTAAAAAGGCTGACTCTAAATGCAATATTTGAAATGGCTTGTAGGACCTTAATCCTAACTCTATGGTTCAGATCATCTGATTCCAATCAAGGTATGCTGATATACTCAAACCGAAGCTCGAAGTACGTGGCATAGAAATAATTCTCCGGTTCTAAGCTAATGGCTTCCTGTAAACACCCCAAATTTTTACTCACCTCCCCGACATCTTCACCAAACATCATCATTCAACCTTTGAAATCGCCGGAGGGCAAAATGGTCATTTTATGAGCCCGAACCTTGCAAAAGTCTAAATTTCATCTGCAACTCTCAAAATTTCTTTATTTTTATCTCAGATGTTCAAAATTTTACTCCTAACAGGAGACAGGAATCTCCAAGTCTTGGTTCAAGATTCTATTGCATAAGACATGACATTGCATATCATTGCATGAGCATTTCATATCACTGCACTGCACAGCATGTCATTTCGAGGTCCAGAACCCTTGATTTCAAAATTTTCAATCCAGATTCGAGTTTCAACTCTTTTCAAAATTGTTTTCAAAACCCTGGGTCTTCAAAATTATCAATTCTTCCCATTTTACCCCCAGGATTCTGAATTTCAAAATATTTCCTCAGGAAAACGATCTGGATAGTTTTCAATATGGATTTCAGCCACTTCAACTCAGATTTTGCCTTTTTGGTAGCTATTTTAAATATCTTCCTTTTACAAAATCGCCCTACAGGGGCCAACTCTTTCCAAAAATTCCTGTTTTACCAATTAGTCCAGATTTTATGAAAATTCCAAAAAAAAGTTGTTGTTTTATCCTTATTTCAATAAAGAAGCAATGTGGGACCCACAGTGAGGTGGTGTCACACAAGCTTTTCTTTTGAAAATTTGAATTTTGAAAAACCCAAAAATATAGGAGCCTTGTCCCCTGGATTGGCGCCACTTGTCTTTTCTCTCTCCTCCCATTTCCATGCCAAGTGTCAGTGTGGGGCTACCTTAAGAAGCCGCCACATGTCATCCCATTTATCTGCCATGTGTTAGTATCCACCATACCTATCATGCGCCATGTGTCATTTCAAAGAACACCAGGAGATGCCAAGTGTCATAGGTTGTCCTGTCTAGAAAAAGTGGAGGCTTGTCTCCTCTGAGGTGGCGCCACTTAAAGTGTGTCTCCTGCAGAGGACACGTGTCAACCTCTCCCTCCTTCAGAAAAAGTAGCCTGACACATGTCTCTCCCTACCTTTCTCACAAAAATAGGAGACACGTGTCACTCCTAGCTTCCTCCAGAAAAGGTAGGCTTGTCCCCTCTGAGGTGGCGCCATTTGAAGAGTGTCTCCTGCAGAGGACACATGTCATTCTCTGCTCTTCTCAGAAAAAGTAGATGCCATGTGTCATTTCCTGCTCTCTTCAGAAAAAGCTAGAATTCAAATATTCAAATCTCTCCATAGGTGGCGCAAATCCTGAACTTCACCTTTTCTATTTTGTCTTAGATGGTGCCACGTGTCCCTTTCCCTCATTTTCCTCCCTCTTGCCACATGGCATCGTAGGAGCCACTCTGAGGAAATGCCACATGTCCATCCTTCATTCCTCCAGAGCCAACCTCCATTTGAAATTCAAGTTCACCTTCTGAGGTGGCGCCATTTGAGAAGACTTCTCCAGACAGCTGACACTTGTCTGCCACATGTCCAGACCTCCCTGCATCAGAAAAAGTAGAAAAGCCCCCCTCTGAGGTGGCGCATTTTACTTCCTCCATTCATGTTCTCCTGCCACATGGCATCGTAGGAGCCACTCTAAGGAAATGACACATGTCAGCCTCTCCTTTCCTGCAGAAAAGTAGAATTTGAATTCCTTTGAGGTGGCATAGCCTGCTTCCTCCACTCCTGTCCTTCTGACATATGTCAAGAGCCTCCAGAGGTGACGCCACATGGCATGCTCCTATTGTTTCCAGCTTTACACCTCAAATCACCTTTTGAGGTGGCGCCAATCCAGAGTCCCACTTGGCTTCAAATTTTATTTTTATTTATTTTTAATAAAAGTAGCCCACCATGAGGTGGCGCCACCTGAGGGCTCCCTGCAAAAGCCAAATTCGAATTTCAAAACCCCAGATAGCACCCCTTGAGATGGCGCCACATGGAGGGCTCAGATTGAGCCTGTTTGAAATTCAAATTTTTCAGAAAAATCTATAAAAACAAGGCTCCACGCCCAGCCTAGGGAGACCATCTTTTGAGAACTCTTGTTGGACTTGAAAATTCGACCTAGCCTTCTTGAGAATCCGATTTTTGCACTTTGGAATTCACGCCCCCTTTGGCTCAGTGAAGAAGGCACGGTGGGTTGATTTTGGTGAACCATCCAAAGCCCAGAGCGAAGGGCAAACAAAGCTCGTGATAGTTGCCCCTTTCAAGAGCTCCTACGCTGCGTAACGAAGCAAGGTGCACCTCTTTTCCTCTTGATTTGATTTCATAATTCGATTCGGGAGTCATTTGAAGAAAGAGCTCATCCGAGAGATGGATTGAGCTATTCTCATAAAACGACATACATAAAAATATTCAATTATGCTTCCTTGATGATTTTAACATTCATGCATTTAGCTAGATTTAATTAGCATTTTATTTCATCAATTTAGCATGTTTCATGAATTAATTAGGATTAATTTAGCATTTATTTCAATTCTGCTCATTTTCAGTAGTTCTCTGTTTTTGTCAGTCAGTCCACACGTCATTTCATGCATTTATATTTTAATAAAAATCCCAAAAACATCACAGAATGCGCCCTTATGTGTCCCTAAAATTGTGCCAAAAATTCGGAAGCATTTGAATTTGTTTACTGTGGTAAATGTTCAAAATGACAAGTCGGGTTTTGTTACCCGGGATGCGTTTTAAAAATTATTTTCTGACTTGTAAAATCGAGATCTCCCTCATGAGAGATCCGATTTTTGATACAAAATATGTTCTGAACTTGGGCGCATTTCTAGTTTTTAACCTGATTTTCTCAGATTTTTCTGATTTTTTTTATGTCTGACAAAAATCCGAGAGTTCGGGACATGTGTCAGAACCTGATTTGGGCCTCTGAGACTTTGGATCGACTTAGGTCGATGGGTTATCTTTGTGTGTTGCTCCAAATCCAAAACTATAAAAAATGAAAGTTATGTACGAGGTGTCCTCTGTTTGCATCTGAAAGTCTGTGATTTTTAGAACAGTGTTGATACCTGCTTCGGATTTTTTTTGTCAGTCCTCTGTTTTCTCACATTTTTCTGTTCTGTCAATTTAGCATTAAAAAGTTATATTTTTATCCACGTTTCTGTTGGTCAAATACCAAAGTCATGAACATTAAAGTTGTCCATGTAGGTGTCGTGAGTAGCTCTGATTAATATCATAAATTTCCATGGCTGTTTTCTATTATTTTAGCATTTTACATCAGATTAGGGTGATTTTTACCTCTACCAGAACTAAATCCCTGTTACTGAACTCACCATGGCTCAAATCCCGAGGCTGTAAAAACCAAAAATGTTCCATTTTGGGTCCTTTAGCAGTCTGCAAAATATCAGAAGTTTTCATGGTGTAAATCTTGCATTATCATATTAAGAATTGCATTTGGTTCGGATCCATAGGCAAAATCCACCATTTTTAGGATTTTTGTCAAATTTTAGCATTTAAATCATATCATTTCGTGAATTTTAGCATTCTAGGATGTTTATCAGAGTAGTAATATGCTTCATACCGAATTTGGTGTAATTTAGAATCCGTTTGAGGTTCAGTTTGGCCATATCATCAAAACAGGGCCCCGCGGGACCCGAATCCAAGCGAAAAACGAGCGAAAATCGTTATTTTGGATAAATTGCAAAATTTCAAATTCTGATTTTACAGTCTTAATGTGTTTAGCAGCATGTAATCATGTCTCTTACTGCATTTCATCATCATTTGATTCAATTTGAATTTCAAAATCTCAATTTTACCAAGTTTTCCTTCAAAAAACCCTGATTTTAAAGGTGTAACTTTAGAATTAGGGGTATTTTGTTCATTTTGACCCCAATTCCGAATTTCAAACTATTTTTCACTGAATTTATTGCATTTTCATCATTTCAAATATCAAGGAAGCATGAGAATAGGGTTCATATCCAATTAAATCCAATAATTTCATAATATTATTGGAAAATCTTGGAAAAACCCACATATTTGAGCTAACCTTATTTCAAGATTTGGCATGGACATTCAAAAGAAGGAGTTGAAGTATGCAATTTTCTTTATTTCATTTATTTAGTGATGTAATAATGTAAACCTTGGAATAAGATTTTAATTTCCTGCTTAGACTAGGATGCATCTCATATAGTTTGATTTCAGCAATATCCTGTTTCTATGATTCATGCATTCTATTTCAAAAGCACTATGAATGTTCATGAATGACACATGCACCAACTCTTAGGGAGTTGATGAACTCGGTGGAATCCATATTTACGGCCCTAGTCGGAATATGGACGAGACCCAGATCCATCATCTTTCTACTAGTCACATTGAGCCTACACTCTTAGGCTATCTTAAAAATGCACATCATATTTCCAATATTTTCAAAGCATTGTGCATTAAATCAATTAAGTTCTGAACATATTCATGGCCACAGTCAGGATATGTGAAGGATTTATTTTGACTTAATGCACACTTTTCCAACAAATTTATTAGAAAATCTTTCAAAGTGCATTCATTCACTCATATCATTTGCATCATGAAATCATTGGTTTTCCCATGATTTTCTTAAGAAAACTTCATTCTCAAAGAAATCGATTTCTCAAGAAACTCTGAGTATTTTTCAAAATCGGTTTTCCCAAGTCAAGTTTTCACAGTTTTCCATGGAAACCAGTCTCTCAAGAAACTTCTAAGTTGGATTTCCAAGATCAAAGTTTCCCTCATTTTTCCTTGGAAATGTTATTTTCTTAAGATTTTCAAAAAGAGTTTTTCAATCTTCCTCAAAGATCAAAATCGATTTCCAGACATTTCAAAAGATAAGATTCTCAGGAATTCAATTTCCTAAGTTTTGAATTTCCTTCTCCAAAGATTTTTTCTATAAATTTTCTATCATTTTCTTAAGAAAATTCTCAAAGTCCGAGTTTTTCCGATGAGTGTTCTTCTTTTCTCAAGAATTCCTTCCATTTTCCCGAGATTCTCGTTTCTTCATGGTTTTCCAAGTCTTTCTAAACTTTCTTAAAATTTTCCTGAGATTCTTATTTCCTCATGGTTTTCCAAGTCTTTATAAACTTTCTCAAGATTTTCTTGAGATTCTCATCTCTTCAAGATTTTCTAAGTCTTTATAAACTTTCCCGAGATTTTCAAACCTTCTTCGTCTGAGTTTTCCTGAGAGATTGATTTCCATCTTTTCCTGAGAAACGCTTTTCAACTCCAAATATTTTCTAATCATACATCATATTTTTCAATTTACATTTTCCAAAATTCTCATAGCACATGCTTGAATTCTCTGTGCATTTAGGATAGAACACAATTTTGATAATTTCACTAAGTCAAGCACAATTTTGGTCCTTGGTTCGATTACCCCTGTTAAAGGCGGCAAGAACGGTCGAACCTCGTACCGACAGGTCGAGCCCCATCCCATGGATTTTCCCGCAATTTTCAAAACGGAGGCGAGTATTTCAAAACAATTTCCAAAATCCGGTCAAGTTTGAATCGCGAAAGCGTTTCCCTCTCTCTCTTCCGCAAGGAAGGGAAGACGGGGAAAAATTTCGCGACGATAACAGGTTTGGCGACCGAGATGGGACGTGTCCTTGTCTGACCTAAATTATGCTTGACTTAGTTGAATCATCAAAATTATGTTCACAAAATGTCAGCTCTTTTACTTTCAATATCATGTGAGCCTAGGAGCCTAGATTCTGACCTAGCTGACATTGACTGCATATAGACTAGGCATAGTTTGGTAGGACCAGATTGAGGAGAAATTTTTATGTTCACATAGACTTAGGTCTAAATACAACTCTCCTCAATTTAGGATCTGAATGTAAACAATGTATGCTTCTTCAAAGATTTTCAAAATCTATCTCTCTAGGACTTAGAGCCCTCTATTTCTTGCATGTGATCATTTTTTCAAAACTCCATTACCTATCATTACCCGGTCTTCACGTTGCTGGGCTCTCTTCCAGAACCCTAGTTCGGGACAGAGCCTCACAACTGGGCCAACTATTTGGGTTAACACCCCCCTACCACGTACCGCGGGCCACAGTCCGAAGTATATCGGTAGGCGCTCAAGGATGTTGGAAAACCTTACCTTAGAACGGGAGTTGAAATTCTATGCCACGTACCTCGAATTTCGGTTCGAGTATATCGGCATAACTGGATTGGACAAAGATGATCTGAACTTAGAGTTAGGATTAGGGTCCTACAGTTGTTTTCAAATTGATGCATCTAGAGTCAGCCTTTTAGGGAGTGCTGAATGTGCATAAATGTTTGTGCAAGATGTGATTGTATCAATTCTTTATATTTCCCAATGTTTTTTTTTCAACTCATTAGGTCTTTTTCTCAAACCCTGGATGATTTTCTCAAATATCCAATTTCTTTCAAAACTCCAAGCAATTTTTCATTCTACCATTCTACTGGATCTCGAATTTCCAGCTGCATTTTTATCCTGCCTGCAAAATTTTTTCAAAATTTCTCACATTTTCCTAAGTCTCATTCTGAGTCTTTCTCTGTTTTCAGTTTGATGGCATCCAATCAAGTCGATCCTATCTTTCCTGAAGGTCACATCTCCTACGAGGTGCGACAAGGTCGTCTTGAACATCGAGCCCTTAGCACCGGAACTTTCATTCCCCGGTGGTACTTTTTCTGGCTAAAAAGCTTTTCCCGAATGTTCCCGGACCATTTGAGCGAGTGCGGATTAGAACTGGCATCAGCAGTCGGAAGGCAGACCATCAATGGCAACCTGATCCATGCAATGGCGGAGCGATGGAATCCTCGAACGTGTACCTTCTGGTTCCCATGGGGAGAGATGACCGTTTTAATTTATGAATTTTCAGAAATCATGGGGTTACCAGAACCAGCCGGTCAACCAGGAGACCCATTAGAGCATCAATTCCTTATCAATGTCAAGGGTTTGGACCCCGTCGATCTTGGCCTCTGATCCAGTTGGAAGGAAATGAATATGTTGACCTACTTGAGTTGTACCGCCAGTACGGGACCTTCGTCGAAGTCAGCTCGCTATCAAGAACAACCAAAGAAAGGATTCAGAATGCAATGGTTCTATGCACTGTAGGATTATCCCTCTTCCCAGATGGACAAAACTACATGGACATCAGAATAATTCAGCTTATGAGAAGATGGGGAAGTCGGCAAACCAATCGCCTCTCCATAGCCATGGCAGCGCTCGCCTTCCTATATCGAGGACTGACTCGATTCTCACTTGGAGAATCCATTTTAGTTGAAGGTTGCATCTACGCACTTCAGTCCTGGTTTTTCTAACATGTTCCAGCCCGAGCAAGCTCTTTCAGATACAATGGTCAAGAACTCCTTCCAGTAGCGCAGTACCGAACCATGATCAATAGCATTCAAGAAGATGACGTTGTTTGGGACTATTTTGATCGACAAATATCTCCTCCCAGATATACCTACGCTTATGGCAAGCGGTTCAAGTTGCTGGGACCTTTCTTCTGCACTTACTACCAACCAGATAGATGTGTTCGGTAGTTCTCCCAGAGGCAGCAGTATGTCGAAGCCCGACTATTATCAGGAGCTATGGCAGAGTTAGACCTCACTTCTGCACAATGGTCCGGGGCATATCATTCTGCCCGCTACAGCTGGGATTCCTTTGTCTCTCTTAAAATCTTTCCAGGTCCTAGAGTGTCTGCCGACTATCATGAATGGTGGCAAATTGTTTGTCCCCCACCTCTTTGTCAAGATCAATAAAGTCATGTTTCCTCATTTCTATAAAATTGTCTCTCTTTCCATTGTGGTTTGACGACCTCGCCTAGGTAACAAGGCATATTTTCGTTGTTTATTTCTTTTGCAGAAGGAATGACAATACAATTGTCGTGATTCTCGCGATGACTCAATCCCTAGTAATGGGATATCTTTTTCAAATTGTCTACCATATTTCCAGCAAATATTTCTTCCAAAAAATCAATTCCTACAAAATCTAATCAGGTCTTTGCCGTGCAGAGAGCATCCACAACATTTGATGGTGCAAACAAGATCAGGCAAAAGGACAGCAACACCCCAGTACTCGTCAGCCTCGGAAGAAGAAATGGGTTTCCCCCGATCCGAGAAGAGTCAAGAGCAGCAACAAGAAGACGATGGCATAGACCCTCAAATGTATGCCATGTTTCGCAGGATGATGAATAAAAGGATGAATGAGCAGCCTGGGACCAGCTCAGACAGGAATCCATTTAGAGAAAAGTTCCATGGTCACAGGGGTAAGAAGGCTTCCAAAAGGCAGATCCAGCCAGAAGAAATCTCAGATGAATCAGACTCCATTGAAGATACGGATGGAGAATATGAAGTGTCTCCGGCATTTCAGAAACGTGGCCAAAGTAAAAGCCGCAGATCAAAGAGCAGAGAGGCAGAAGATCCTTTGCAAGCGCAGTTCAAGGAAATGGCCCGAGTTGTCAAGGATCTGCAAGCCCGCGACAAGGGCAAGAAAGTCTTCACCAGTGAGGACTTCTATGACGGCTTAGAAGGGGATGATGATCTGGAGAATCTCTCCCGTAAATTCATCAAGTTCGATGGTTCTGGCGACCCAAAAGCTCATCTCGCCACATTCTTCGCAGAATGCTCTCGGTTCAAAAGGGACAACAAAGCACTATTTCTATGCTTCCCCCGCAGCTTGGAAGGAGTTGCAGCCAAGTGGTATGTTGAGCATATCAACCCAATCGAGCTTAAGGAGTTCGACAAAGTTGTGAATCTGTTTATTGAATGCTTCTTGTTCAACACAGAAGCGCTGCCTACATTAAGCCATCTCTGCAATTTGAGGCAGAAAGAGAATGAAAAGGCGCGGGACTTCATTCACAGATGGAGATCGGCCTGCAACAAAATGAGAGATCCTATCTCAGAAACGCACGCCCTGTCCTTAATCCTCAACAACTTTTCGCAGCCGTTAAGAGGATTGATCTCCACAGCACCATCTAGGACCTTCATTGAGCTCACTGAACGAGCCGAATGGCTCGAACTAAGTGTGGAAAATGGAGTCTATGAAGGCTTCACCTTTTCCAAGAACAACTCCCATGGTGAGCAGAAGAAGAAAGCTCACTTCACTTATTCTGCCAACAACAACAACAAAGGACGAAATCAGCACAAAGGGCAGAAGAAAGATTACTGCTACAGCTCAGGCAGTTCGAACCACAAAGATCAGAAAGCAAAGCCTGCCCCTCAATACAGCAAGCCTCCTCAGCAGGATCAAGGACCGAAACTGCGTGAGAAGACTAGACATGAAGGATGGAGTTACGATAGAAAATTTACTCCTCTTGACCAATCACTCGAGGATGTGCTCGAGTACATGCTATCAAAGGAAATGGTTAAGTTGCCCAGATTGGCCGATCCCCCTGTGCCCATGGGGAAATGGAAAGATCAGTTCTGCAAGTTCCACAGGACAGTGGGACACAACACTGAGAACTGCTTTGTTCTCAAAAACATCGTGCAAGATCTCATTGAAAAGAACCTATTGGTAGAAGGAGAAGAAGAAGAGAAAATGGACATTCTCAATCACCCCTTCCCTTCGCACACCACAACTGTAGTATCGGCACAACCATTTCTGCCGCATGAGCACATCAAGCCGTATTCTGCACAAGATCTACAAGTTCAGCATCAGGTATCAGTGCTACGACAAGCAGCTCCTGATTCTAAGAAGATGGACTTAATCTCAGCATTCGATAAAATGAAAGTTTCGGAAGCGTCTACAAAGTCAGCCCCCAAGACAAAGGGAACTTCTGACTTCTTCAAGCAAATTATCAAACCCAGGCTGGAGAATTCAAGTCAGAAGCCTCTGGCCGCTCTATCCAATGTCTCCATCCTTGACTTGGCCAAGAATTCTAGCAAGCACCAGCAAGTACTGGATGATTTACTCAGGAAAATCAAGGTTAAGCCCAGTACCACTCCTGAAGACATGGCACAGATTGTGAACTCCGCCATGACCAATGCACCAATTACCTTCTCGGATGAGGACCTTCCAAAGCCTCATTCCTTTCACAATAATGCTCTTTACATCGTCGTTCAGGTAAGGGGAATGATAGTACCCCATGTGCTAGTAGATGGAGGCAGCAGCCTCAATATATGTCCCAAGATGACCGCAAAAGCATTAGGGATCAAAGATGAAGAATACATCCCAGATCCCATCACAATATACGAATTTGACAACCATGGTCAAACGGCAAAAGGGAAGATATTTTTGGAGGTATTCATCAACTATTCGGTGCACTCCATCCTTTTCCATGTGGTCAATGTACCACCCACCTACAACTTCCTGCTCGGAAGGACGTGGATTCACAATGCTAATGCAGTGCCTTCCACCCTCCATCAATGCGTGAAATGGTCAAAAGGTGGAATGATTACCACTATACTGGGAGAAGACCCAGAAGAAAGGCTCCCGCAGCCCATGATTCCTCGGCCATCATTCAACGCGGATATTCCCAGCATCAGGGAAAGTGAAGAGATCAATCTCGGAGAGAATCGAGAAATACTTCAGGCATCCTCAGAACTATCTCCGCACACGGTAGCCATGACCCAATGGAGAGGTCCTCAATTCTTCAAGGTTGGAGGCCGAATCGACTACAGCACCATTAAGGATCACCCATTGTTTCCACAATTCATGAAGTCAAGAAAGGGATTTGAGTTACTCCTAAAGCATGGTTATCAACCCTTCAAGGGACTCGGCAAGAACGAGGATGGCCGCATCGAGCCAGTGATCCAAAAACATCGTCCCCACAGAGCAGGACTAGGGTTCTCCTGAGGAAGCTCGTCAAAGAAGACTGTTTTTGTCAAAGGGGCACAATAAAGACCATTTGTTATTTCTTTCCATTCTTTCCAAAATAAATGTCTCATTTTGTCAAATGTCATTGACCAATTCAATCAATAAAATTCCAAGTTTCTTTGTCTATCCGGATGCCATCTACTCCCTTTCTGTCTATCTCTTCATTTTATAATTCAATGCCATTTTATGCATGGTTCTCTTCAAATGATTGCTTGTCTTACTATAGGCCGATTTATCTGAACCAGATTTCTTCTCCAAAATTTCAGAATGACTTCTCGGACAATCAAGAAGCTCGTTCTTAATCCCAAGGCTTTTAAGAAATCGGCAGCAATTCACAGAATCAAAGCAAGCATCGGAAATGATAAGATTGCAAAGCAGTCAGATGATTGTGCAGAATACGACCAGTCTCTTCAGGAATTACCAGAGTTCGCCGCTGTTCAGAAGCAAGATAAACCATCTCCTCTAGTACAAGATCCAACCGAAGATGTTAATATCGGTTCAGAGGAAGATCCCAAAATTCTCCAGATCGGAACCAGTCTGAGTCCAGAAGAAAAGAAAAGGCTTACAGATTTTCTCAAGCGGCATGAAGAAGTGTTCGCATGGACATATGAAGACATGTTGGGCTTAGACCCCAAATTGGTCGAACACCGACTTGTCTTGAAACCAAATGCTAAGCCAGTTAAGCAAAAGCTAAGAAAAATGGATCCCATAATAGAACAACAAGTCAAAGAAGGACTTGAAGATTTGCTCAAAGCAGGATTTATCCGAGCTATTAACTACCCGGATTGGTTGGCCAATATCGTCATTGTCCCAAAGAAAAGCGGCAAAGTAAGGATCTGCATAGACTTCAGAGACCTCAATAAGGCAACTCCGAAGGATGACTATCCACTTCCAAGCATCGATCTTCTAGTCGATAGCACGGCAGGACATGCTATGTTCTCTTTTATGGATGGATATTCCGGCTACAATCAGATTAAGTTGGCCGCCCGCGACCAATCAAAAACTTCCTTCACTACGCCTTGGGGCACTTTCTACTATACAGTTATGCCTTTTGGGCTCAAGAATGCTGGAGCAACATATCAACGAGCAATGGCCGTTATCTTTCACGATCAGATGCGCAAAATCATGGATGCGTATGTTGACGATATCCTCGTGAAATCTAAAGAGGGAGAAGATCACCTCGAAGCGCTTGATCAAGTCTTTAAGCGACTCATCCTTTATAAGTTAAGGCTTAACCCACAAAAATGTGTCTTTGGAGTCGAATCAGGCAAATTGTTGGGTTTTCTGGTCAGCAAAAAGGGAATTGAAGTCAACCCAGCCAAAGCAAAGGCTATCATTGATATGCCACCCCCGAAGAATCTCAAAGAACTGCGTAGCCTTCAAGGACGTATGCAGTCAATCCGGCGATTTATTTCCAACTTGGTGATGAGATGTGAGCCCTTCAACCACTTACTCAGAAAAGGAGTGAAGTTCGAATGGGGGCCAGAATGCCAGCAATCGTTCAATCGAATCAAGAAGTATCTTCTCAATCCTCCCATCTTGAAGCCGCCAGAATTAGAAAAACCTCTTTTGCTATACATCTCAGTCAATCAAGTCGCATGCGGCGGATTCTTGGCGCAATACAAAGAAGGCAGCTTGATAGAGCACGCCATCTATTATGTAAGTAAGACTTTCATAGATTATGAAAAGAAATACTCTCACATAGAGAAGACCTGCCTAGCTCTGGTATGGATGTGTCAGAAGCTAAGACACTACCTGCTAGCATCTGAAGTCAAAATCTTGTCTAAACTCAATCCTCTCAGGTACATCTTGGAGCAACCTTTCCTAAGCGGACGGGTCGCAAAATGGCAAGTCTTACTGATGCAGTACGACTTAGAATATGTCTCGCAGCAATCAATCAAAGGCCAAGCAATTGCAGATCAATTGGCGGATTTTCCTCTGGCAGAAGAAGTGAAAGCCGAAGATGACTTCCCTGATGAGCAGATTTGCAATATCCAGCAATTTCCAGTCTGGAATTTATTTTTCGATGGTTCTAAGAACATGGCCGGAATAGGCATCGGAATCCTATTAATCACTCCTGAGAAGGAGATGATTCCATTTTCTCTTAAGTTAGATTTTCAATGTACCCACAATATGGCTGAATATGAAGCCCTGATTCAAGGTCTAAAGATTTTATTAGACTTCAATGTTAAGAGAGTGCATGCCTATGGCGACTCATTACTCGTTGTCAATCAAGTTCGAGCCGAATGACAAGTCAAAGATCAGAAGTTATTTCCCTATCAGAAAATTGTTTCAGCTCTTGTAAGCAAGTTTGAAGAATTCCAGCTCTTCCATATCAAGAGAGATTTTAATCAAGTGGCCGATAGTCTAGCCAGTTTAGGCTCCATTATGGCATTCAGAAATGGAGAATCTTGTCGCTCTTTTGAAATTGGCAGACTTGACCAACCTTCTTTCCTTCCAACAGAACAAGTAAACCAAGTTGAGCAAAGGAAGAAACCTTGGTATTACAATATCAAAACTTTCATAGAAACTGGCAAATTTCCTCCAGAACTCTCAAAGAAAGAGCAGCGAGCAATCCAGCGTATGTCTACTCGATACTTCATTTTGGCCAATATCCTCTATCGTCGAGGATTCAGTTCAGAGTATTCTAGATGTTTAGATGAAGACGAAGCCAAAGAAGTCGTGCGAGAAGCACACGAAGGCATTTGTGGTGGCCACGTCGGCTACCAAACCCTTGTCAAACAGATCTTCAGAGCAGGTTACTACTGGAAGACTATGCAACAAGATTGTTATCATTATGTGAAGAAGTGTGTGCAATGCCAGATACACGCACCTTCTATTTATGCTCTGGCAACTTATTTGCAATCTATTGTTTCTCCATGGCCGTTCTCCATGTGGGCCTTCGATGTCGTAGGTCCCATCACTCCTTCAGCTTCAAATGGCCACAAATACTTCCTTGCCGCAACAGAATATTTCACCAAGTGGGTAGAAGCTATCACTCTTCGCACCGTAGAAGGACGACATGTGGTCTCTTTCATTCACAAGAACATCCTTTGCCATTTCGGCATCCCATATGACATTGTGTCAGACAATGGCAGTCATTTCAAAAATGAAAAGATGAAGACATTCTGCTCAAAATTCAAGATCTATCACCATTTTTCTGCTCCATATTATCCTCAAGGGAATGGTCAGGCAGAGGCCACCAATAAGATTTTAATTCGTATCTTAGAGCGAACTGTGGAAACAGGTCGTGATTGGCATGAGAAGATCCACGATGCACTATGGGCCTACCGGACCACCATTCGCACTTCAACGAACGCTACTCCATCAGAATTGGTCTATGGAACAGAAGTAGTATTGTCGCTAAATGTTCAGAAGCTCGCTTTGAAATTTGCTTCACTTCTGCAATTACCTCTTGATCAATACCAGCAGCAGCGACTAGTGCAGCTAGACTTACTCGACGAGAGAAGGCTAAAAGCAGCAGAGCATGCTCAATCCTATCGCCAGAGAGTAGCCAAGCAATATGCGAAGTCTATCATCGAAAGAAGATTCAAAGTCAATGATTTAGTACTTCGATCCACAACTTATCTCAAACATCGTCTCAGCGGCAAATGGTCGCCAAATTGGGAAGGTCCCTATGTTGTCAAAGAAGCATTACCCTGCAACTCATATCGGCTCATCAATGCCGATGGGGTAGAATTGCCAGATCCCATTAATGCTCGACACTTGAAAAAGTTTTATACTTGAAACATTTATTCTCCTCTTGTAATCCTTCCTATTTTCCTTCAAATAATGATCAAACTTTCTTTCCCAGTTACACTGGGGCATTTTTAAAATTTCATCGTGTATGCAGGCAGGATAAACAAATGTCTCATTTCACGCACTTGTGCATTCATATGCATCAATTCATATTCATTTGCATTCAACTGCATTAACAACAATCCGGTCAGTATTGGGATTTCAACAAACAGTCCCATCACAATTCCTAATGATTCAAAATTGAAAGGTCATCACCAATACTGAACCAAAACCCAATGCTCGAACTTGTATTATTTCAAAATCCAGTATTCAAACGGGCACATTTTCAAAATCCCAATTTTTCAGAAAACCGAGTTCCGACTCGGGCTTTTTATTCAAATCATTTTCTTTTGTTGATCCGGGTTCCGACTCGAGATCTCTTTATTCATTCGAGCTTAGATTCGAGCTCTTCATTTTCTTTTATTGATCCAGGTTCCGACTCGAGATCTCTTCATTCATTCGAGCTCTGATTCGAGCTCTTCATTTTCTTTTGTTGATCCGGGTTCCGACTCGAGATCTCTTTATCCTTTCGAGCTCAGATTTGAGCTCTTCATTATTTTTTGTTGATCCGGGTTCCGACTCGAGATCTCTCTATTCATTCGAGCTCAGATTCGAGCTCTTCATTTTTCTCTATTGATTCGGGTTCTGACTCGTGATCTCGTTACATCATTCGAGCTCTGATTAGAGCTCTTCATTTTCTTTTGTTGATCCAGGTTCCGACTCGTGATCTCTATATTTTATTCGAGCTCTGACTCGAACTCATCATTCTCCTTTGTTGATCCAAGTCATTTTGAACCTCAGGGTCTGTCAATTGCTCAAATTTGATATTTTGCCCTCCAAATTCCAATTTAAATCTTCAAATCAGGCAATTCTTCAATTTCGACCTTCGGGTCACCCAATTTCCAATTCTCAATTTCAATTACCAATTTCCAATTTTCGACCTTCAGGTCAATCAATTGCCAAATTTTCGACCTTCGGGTCAATCAATTTCCAATTTTCGACCCTCGGGTCAATCAATCTCCAAATTTTCGACCTTCGGGTCACCCAATTTCCAAATTTTGACCTTCGGGTCACTCAATTCACAATTTTGACCTTTTGGTCAACCAATTCTCAAATTCGACCGTCAGGTCATCCAATTTCGACCTTCGGGTCATTCAATTTCCAGCAACCAATTTTCCAATTTTCAATTTCGACCTTTGGGTCAATCAATATCAATATCCAATTTCAATCATTTTCTCTTGCAAGAGACCCTTTTAGGGAGAGTTCGAGGGAGCTCGTTCTTTTCGCATGCTATCCAATTCGTTCACTTAGCCCCTTTTTAGGGAGAGTTTGAAGGGACTCGCGTCTTTGTGAACCGTTTGCAAAACAATTTCCAATTTCACACGAGGAACCCTTTTTAAGGGAGAGGCTCGACGGAGACTCGCTTTTCTTGTGACCCCCCAATTTCATACTAGGCCATTTTTCGTCATGAAAGACCCTCCTTGCAGGGAGAGTATGATGGACTCGTTCTTTTCATGACCCGATTTTCAGACCTCACTATTATCGGCCCCTTTCCATAAGAGAAGCCTAATATTAGGGAGCTTTGACGAAAGCTTAACTTCTCTTCGAAAGTCAGTTTTGCAAACACCTCCTCTTCAGGGAAGAGAGGAGTATTTCCCATTTCCCATTCAGGTAAGGGCTAAGCCTGAGTCTCTCTTTTTGGGGAAAAAGAGAGGAGAATTTTCGTCATGGATGTGTTGGGCCGGATTTCAAATACTCTCTTTCACTCAGGATTTCAAGAAAATTTTGTCAATTTGTCAATCAAATTATTTGTTGATTTCAGAATCTTTATTGCACTAATCTCTATCTTAATTTACCTTCAGCATCGCTTCCAAAAGAGTGAAGCTTTTGCGAAAAGAGATTCAAAACTCAAATTCTTTCTATTGGCCAACCAAAAGGATGAAGGATAAATCCTCAATATGGCCAGAAAAGAAGATTCAATGTTAGTGAAAAGCCATGGATGATTGATATTGATCACAGTCAATGGCACATCTTTAAAGATTATTCTTGTAAAATGAGGCAGTGGAAATATCCTGAGCGCTAGAAAAAGAGAGCATTCATCAAAACCCTGTCTCCTAAGAATCACCTAAGCTGCAATTAAATATCTGCAAAAGGGATCTCTCACCTGTCGTCAAGATGAAGGCGAATTAGGCGAATAGACCCCCGGGGCCAAAGAAGATTCGAAACATCTCCAAGATGACAGAGTTTGTGACGGATCCTTCCAGGGAAAGTCCAAAGCACTGTCGAGATGAAGGCAGATGCGATGAACCTCTCGACAATCCCTAAAAGATATTTGATTTCAGCTATCATCCAAAAATCCCCAAACCCATCGCCCAAGAAGGATCGAAACATCTCCAAGATGAAGGATCTTGTGACGTACCCTCCCAAAAGAGAGCAAGAGAGGAAAAAGAAAGAGAGAAAAAGTCAGAACATCTCCAAAATGAAGGAGAATGTAGCCAAAACACTAGAGGGTCAAAAGAGTGCAGAAAGATTATCATGAGAGAAGCTCCCAGGATATCAAACTGCGAAATCTATCAAGAATTCTCTTTAAATTTGTGAAATTCTATTATCAATACTCTTTCATCAATTGCTTTCATAATATCAAATTCTCTTTTCTGTTCATATCAAGGAAATTGATAGCTTCCTTGAAGAAGGTCAATTGCGAGCAATTTGGATTTCAAGTCTCGATTCTACGAAGTGAACCTTATTTGGAGGTAATACTTTGGGTAGAAGAAAAAGAATATATTTGCAACAATATGCAACATTTTCAAAAATTTTGAATCAACAGCAAAATTTCTAACATTTTGACAATATTTTCTAGCTATCCTGACGTGAAGTGAGAGCTTGATGTCCGTCTTTGATACATCCAGACACCAAGTTTAAATCCCTCTTAAGGACTTGATTCCTTCCCTTCTTTGAGAGCATGGACTCTCAGACTTGCACACTTCCCGGCGTCCCCACTGTCCAACCATAGACAGTCTCATTTCGGTTTGAGGTCGAACCACCAATCATTTCTCGCAAAAGGCAATTTCAAAAGCTGATTTTAGTCTCGGCAATGAGACGCCCAAAACCAATCCCTTTTCAAGCTTTAGGGACCCCATTTTCCTTCCTTTTGCAAAACCCCTGTCGGATTTATTGTGCAAAATCCAAGGGTTCCATCATGGTCTCTTCCTTCGAGGATTCCATTCCATCTTCCACCCGATCAGGATAAGGGTATAAACCTGAGCCTCATTCAAAGAGGTATTCCATTTTCCACCCGATCAGGATAAGGGTATAAACCTGAGCCTCATTCAAAGAGGTATTCCATTTTCCGCCCGATCAGAATAAGGGTATAAACCTGAGCCTCATTCAAAGAGGTATTTCATTTTCCGCCCAATCAGGATAAGGGTACAAACTTGAGCCTCCTTTGAAGAGGTATTTCATATTCCATTCCCCAATCAGGTTAATGGTCAAACCTGAGCTTCGTTCCATACGAGGTATTTTGTCCCATCCAGGTCAAGGGCATAAACCTGAATTTCACTCTCACAGAGTGAGTCTTTTCTCTTCATTCTTCGCTTCATATCTACCATCTTCCTCGGGCTAATTTCTTCACACCCAGTCAGATCCTTCTAACTGGGGCATTTTTTTTATGTATAGCCCAAATTTGGTGTGTTTTTCTTTGCCACTAAGCTCGGCCATGAGCCGGCTTAGCAGCAAAGAGGGGCATCTGTAAACACCCCAAATTTTCACTCACCTCCCCGACATCTTCACCAAACATCATCATTCAACCTTTGAAATCGCCGGAGGGCAAAATGGTCATTTTCTGAGCCCGAACCTTGCAAAAGTCTAAATTTCATCTGCAACTCTCAAAATTTCTTTATTTTTATCTCAGATGTTCAAAATTTTACTCCTGACAGGAAACAGGAATCTCCAAGTCTTGGTTCAAGATTCTATTGCATAAGACATGACATTGCATATCATTGCATGAGCATTTCATATCACAGCACTGCACAACATGTCATTTCGAGGTCTAGAACTCTTGATTTCAAAATTTTCAATCCAGATTCGAGTTTCAACTCTTTTCAAAATTGTTTTCAAAAACCTGGGTCTTCAAAATTATCAATTCTTCCCATTTTACCCCCAGGATTCTGAATTTCAAAATATTTCCTCAGGAAAACGATCTGGATAGTTTTCAATATGGATTTCAGCCACTTCAACTCAGATTTTGCTTTTTTGTTAGCTATTTCAAAAATCTTCCTTTTACAAAATCGCCCTACAGGGGCCAACTCTTTCCAAAAATTCCTGTTTTACCAATTAGTCCAGATTTTATGAAAATTCCAAAAAAAAGTTGTTGTTTTATCCTTATTTCAATAAAGAAGCAATGTGGGACCCACAGTGAGGTGGTGTCACACAAGCTTTTCTTTTAAAAATTTGAATTTTGAAAAACCCAAAAATATAGGAGCCTTGTCCCCTGGATTGGCGCCACTTGTCTTTTCTCTCTCCTCCCATTTCCATGCCAAGTGTCAGTGTGGGGCTACCTTAAGAAGCCGCCACATGTCATCCCATTTATCTGCCATGTGTTAGTATCCACCATACCTATCATGCGCCATGTGTCATTTCAAAGAACACTAGGAGATGCCAAGTGTCATAGGTTGTCCTGTCTAGAAAAAGTGGAGGCTTGTCTCCTCTGAGGTGGCGCCACTTAAAGTGTGTCTCCTGCAGAGGACACGTGTCAACTTCTCCCTCCTTCAGAAAAAGTAGCCTGATACATGTCTCTCCCTACCTTTCTCAGAAAAATAGGAGACACGTGTCACTCCTAGCTTCCTCCAGAAAAGGTAGGCTTGTCCCCTCTGAGGTGGCGCCATTTGAAGAGTGTCTCCTGTAGAGGACACATGTCATTCTCTGCTCTTCTCAGAAAAAGTAGATGCCATGTGTCATTTCCTGCTCTCTTCAGAAAAAGCTAGAATTCAAATATTCAAATCTCTCCATAGGTGGCGCAAATCCTGAACTTCACCTTTTCTATTTTGTCTTAGATGGTGCCACGTGTCCCTTTCCCTCCTTTTCCTCCCTCTTGCCACATGGCATCGTAGGAGCCACTCTGAGGAAATGCCACATGTCCATCCTTCATTCCTCCAGAGCCAACCTCCATTTGAAATTCAAGTTCACCTTCTGAGGTGGCGCCATTTGAGAAGACTTCTCCAGACAGCTGACACTTGTCTGCCACATGTCCAGACCTCCCTGCATCAGAAAAAGTAGAAAAGCCCCCCTCTGAGGTGGCACATTTTGCTTCCTTCATTCATGTTCTCTTGCCACATGGCATCGTAGGAGCCACTCTAAGGAAATGCCACATGTCAGCCTCTCCTTTTTTGAAGAAAAGTAGAATTTGAATTCCTCTGAGGTGGCATAGCCTGCTTCCTCCACTCCTGTCCTTCTGACACATGTCAAGAGCCTCCAGAGGTGGCGCCACATGGCATGCTCCTATTGTTTCCAGCTTTACACCTCAAATCACCTTTTTGAGGTGGCGCCAATCCAGAGTCCCACTTGGCTTCAAATTTTATTTTTTTTTTATTTTTAATAAAAGTAGCCCACCATGAGGTGGCGCCACCTGAGGGCTCCCTGCAAAAGCCAAATTCGAATTTCAAACCCCCAGATAGCACCCCTTGAGATGGCGCCATATGGAGGGCTCAGATTGAGCCTGTTTGAAATTCAAATTTTTCAGAAAAATCTATAAAAACAAGGCTCCACGCCCAGCCTAGGGAGACCATCTTTTGAGAACTCTTGTTGGACTTGAAAATTCGACCTAGCTTTCTTGAGAATCCGATTTTTTCACTTTGGAATTCACGCCCCCTTTGGCTCAGTGAAGAAGGCACGATGGGTCGATTTTGGTGAACCATCCGAAGCCCGGAGCGAAGGACAAACAAAGCTCGTGATAGCCTCCCCTTTCAAGAGCTCCTACGCTGCGTAACGAAGCAAGGTGCACCTCTTTTCCTCTTGATTTGATTTCATAATTCGATTCGGGAGTCATTTGAAGAAAGAGCTCATCCGAGAGATGGATTGAGCTATTCTCATAAAACGACATACATAAAAATATTCAATTATGCTTCCTTGATGATTTTTAACATTCATGCATTTAGCTAGATTTAATTAGCATTTTATTTTATCAATTTAGCATGTTTCATGAATTAATTAGTATTAATTTAGCATTTATTTCAATTCTGCTCATTTTCAGTAGTTCTCTGTTTTTGTCAGTCAGTCCACACGTCATTTCATGCATTTATATTTTATTAAAAATCTCAAAAATATCACAGAATGCGCCCTTAGGTGTCCCTAGAATTGTGCCAAAAATTCGGAAGCATTTGAATTTGTTTATTGTGGTAAATGTTCAAAATGACAAGTCGGGTTTTGTTACCCGGGATGCGTTTTAAAAATTATTTTCCGACTTGTAAAATCGAGATCTAACTCATGGGAGATCCGATTTTCGATTTAAAATATGTTATGAACTCGGGCGCATTTCTAGTTTTTAACCTGATTTTCTCAGATTTGTCTGATTTTTTTTATGTCTGACAAAAATCCGAGAGTTCGGAACACGTGTCAGAACCTGATTTGGGCCTCTGAGACTTTGGATCGACTTATGTCGATGGGTTATCTTTGTGTGTTGCTCCAAATCCAAAACTGTAAAAAGTGAAAGTTATGTACGAGGTGTCCTCTGTTTGCATCTGAAAGCCTGTGATTTTTAGAACAGTGTTGATACCTGCTTTGGATTTTTCTTGTCAGTCCTCTGTTTTGTCACATTTTTCTATTCTGTCAATTTAGGATTAAAAGTTATATTTTTATCTATGTTTATGTTGGTCAAATGCCAAAGTCATGAACATGAAAGTTGTCCATGTAGGTGTTGTGAGTGGCTCTGATTAATATCATAAATTTCTATTGCTGTTTTCTATTTGTTTAGCATTTTACATCAGATTAGAGTGATTTTTACCTCTGCCAGAACTAAATCCCTGTTACTGAACTCACCATGGCTCAAATCCCGAGGCTGTAAAAACCAAAAATGTTCTATTTCGGGTCCTTTAGCAGTCTGCAAAATATCAGAAGTTTTCATGGTGTAAATCTTGCATTATCATATTAAGCATTGCATTTGGTTCGGATCCATAGGCAAAATCCACCATTTTTAGGATTTTCGTCAAATTTTAACATTTAAATCATATCATTTCGTGAATTTTAGCATTCTAGGCTGTTTATCAGAGTAGTAATATGCTTCATACCGAATTTGGTGTAATTTAGAATCCATTTGATGTTCGGTTTGGCCATATCATCAAAACAGGGCCCCGCGGGACCCGAATCCAAGCGAAAAACGAGCGAAAATCGTTATTTTGGATAAATTGCAAAATTTCAAATTCTGATTTTACAGTCTTAATGTGTTTAGCAGCATGTCATCATGTCTCTTACTGCATTTCATCATCATTTGATTCAATTTGAATTTCAAAATCTCAATTTTACCAAGTTTTCCTTCAAAAAACCCTGATTTTAAAGGTGTAACTTTAGAATTAGGGGTATTTTGTTCATTTTGACCCCAATTCCGAATTTCAAACTATTTTCCACTGAATTTATTGCATTTTCATCATTTCAAATATCAAGGAAGCATGAGAATAGGGTTCATATCCAATTAAATCCAATAATTTCATAATATTATTGGAAAATCTTGGAAAAACCCACATATTTGAGCTAACCTTATTTCAAGATTTGGCATGGACATTCAAAAGAAGGAGTTGAAGTATGCAATTTTCTTTATTTCATTTATTTAGTGATGTAATAATGTAAACCTTGGAATAAGATTTTAATTTCCTGCTTAGACTAGGATGCATTTCATATAGTTTGATTTCAGCAATATCCTGTTTCTATGATTCATGCATTCTATTTCAAAAGCACTATGAATGTTCATGAATGACACATGCACCAACTCTTAGGGAGTTGATGAACTCGGTGGAATCCATATTTACGGCCCTAGTCGGAATATGGACGAGACCCAGATCCATCATCTTTCTACTAGTCACATTGAGCCTACACTCTTAGGCTATCTTAAAAATGCACATCATATTTCCAATATTTTCAAAGCATTGTGCATTAAATCAATTAAGTTCTGAACATCATCATGGCCACAGTCAGGATATGTGAAGGATTTATTTTGACTTAATGCACACTTTTCCAACAAATTTATTAGAAAATCTTTCAAAGTGCATTCATTCACTCATATCATTTGCATCATGAAATCATTGGTTTTCCCATGATTTTCTTAAGAAAACTTCATTCTCAAAGAAATCGATTTCTCAAGAAACTCTGAGTATTTTTCAAAATCGGTTTTCCCAAGTCAAGTTTTCACAGTTTTCCATGGAAACCAGTCTCTCAAGAAACTTCTAAGTTGGATTTCCAAGATCAAAGTTTGCCTCATTTTTTCTTGAAAATGTTATTTTCTTAAGATTTTCAAAAAGAGTTTTTCAATCTTCCTCAAAGATCAAAATTGATTTCCAGACATTTCAAAAGATAAGATTCTCAGGAATTCAATTTCCTAAGTTTTGAATTTCCATCTCCAAAGATTTTTTCTATAAATTTTCTATCATTTTCTTAAGAAAATTCTCAAAGTCCGAGTTTTTCCGATGAGTGTTCTTCTTTTCAAATGTTCATCTTTTCTCAAGAATTCCTTCCACTTTCCCGAGATTCTCGTTTCTTCATGGTTTTCCAAGTCTTTCTAAACTTTCTTAAAATTTTCCTGAGATTCTTATTTCCTCATGGTTTTCCAAGTCTTTATAAACTTTCTCAAGATTTTCTTGAGATTCTCATCTCTTCAAGATTTTCTAAGTCTTTATAAACTTTCCCGAGATTTTCAAACCTTCTTCGTCTGAGTTTTCCTGAGAGATTGATTTCCATCTTTTCCTGAGAAATGCTTTTCAACTCCAAATATTTTCTAATCATACATCATATTTTTCAATTTACATTTTCCAAAATTCACATAGCACATGCCTGAATTCTCTGTGCATTTAGGATAGAACACAATTTTGATAATTTCACTAAGTCAAGCACAATTTTGGTCCTTGGTTCGATTACCTCTGTTAAAGGCGGCAGGAACGGTCGAACCTCGTACCGACAGGTCGAGCCCCATCCCATGGATTTTCCCACAATTTTCAAAACGGAGGCGAGTATTTCAAAACAATTTCCAAAATCCGGTCAAGTTTGAATCGCGAAAGTGTTTCCCTCTCTCTCTTTCGCAAGGAAAGGAAGACGGGGAAAAATTTCGCGACGATAACACTTCCCAACATCTTTGAGCACCTATCGATATACTTTGGACTATGACCCTTAGGTACGTGGTAGGGGGGCGCAAACCCAAATAAGCGGTCCAGTTGTGAGGCTCTCTCCCGAACTATGGTTCAGTGAGACAGCACAACAACGTGAAGACCGGGACAATATAGGTAGGGATGTTTTCGAAAACATGATCAACATGCAAAATAAAACCAGAAGGCTCTAATGCAAGTCCTAAAAGAGATAGAATTTTTTAAATGAAAAGAAGCATACACTTGCTGTAATGCCCCGGATATCCAAAACAAAGATAGGTTAAAATTTTCATGAATTTCTTTTGATTTTTCTTTGCAGCGGAACTTAGAAAAGCTTTTAGCAGCGGAATCAGACGATAATGAGTCGTCGGTTTTAGAAAACCCCGAGCACGTTGCAAATATGTTGCCAAGCCACTCATTGACCACTGAAGTGTTCCATTTTATCAGAAACCCCATGGTTATTACAACATTACTGCTTGAATAAGTACTATGGGTTCAATAAAAGGAAGCAGTACCCCTCTGTCTAGAGAAACCCTGGAACTCTAGGCCACCATGCTCTGCATATCGCCACACAGGTACAACACCTGAAATCCCCATTAAACGGGGTCAGAACCACTGATGGTCTGGTAAGCAAGCAATCATACGTCCATTCAACTTAGGTATATACGATGACCACTCAGGGTCGCAATTCGTAATAACGACGCTCAAGCCTCCAAGACTTAACGTATATCACAAGAGCCTCCTCAGGGCTATGAGTTGAACGTCTACGCAAGTCTTCATGACTTCGCATAAGCCTCTTTAGGGTTGTGAATTGGAATAACCGCTCAAGTCTCTACGACTTGGCCTTGGCCTTGACCTCTTCAGAGTCACGAACGGATGTCTAGCTCAAGCCTTTATGCTTGACACATCCGTATCCTACGAATCTAAGGTCAACTCTCCGAGCTTCGCTTAGTCGTACGGATATCAATTGGGTTCTTTCTCAATCGGTCCAATAGTATACCGACCCTGACACCTTTACAAAGGTTATGCAGGACTGACTCAACATGTCTATACATTCATACATTCAAAGTATCGTTGTACCTAAGCTAATGCTTTGTTTCGATAATTGCACCTCCCCCTAAGCTTAGGAGACTCATATCTGGGTGACAACGCGACGATCTGGGGGTTGATTATTCTATGTATTTTAGATACCCAAGAGGCCTGTTGACCCCATCCCCCTAGTAGGACGGTACAACAAATCGGAAGAGATCCTTACTAGCTATTCGAATGCATTCTGTCACTGCAGTAGTTGGGTTCAATCCTTAGATATTTAAGGATAACCACGACCTCCAAACCTCTGAGCGACGGAGGCCATCAATGAACTCTATTAGGTTCGGGTGAAATATATGTCACTCAAGGCTGCGCCATCACCGTCTTCCTCGGTGAGAAATTCTGAAAGGGGCCTGCCGGTCTTACAATTACTTGACGAACATTGCATGCCTATAGGGCAGCCTTTGAGAAGTATGTACCCGACCCCAATCAACCACACAACTTTCACCGTTGAACAAAGATTTTATTCACATGCATGCTTAACTCTGCTCTTGGCACTTCGGCCTTGACGAGCACTTCACCTCTTTCGGTGGAAACAACACACTCCGGCTCAGCGGCCCTTACGAGTCTGGTTGTTTGATAATTCTCAATGAGCATGCACCTGACTCGATCTCTATGGATCGGCTACTCGGTGTATTTTTACGCAACGAGTCCAAACCTAGTCAATGTGCAACCTCTACTCTGGCTCGATGGCCCTTACGAGCAAGGTGCCCTTGCAGGCACAGGGATATGAGCCGATCTGGCATTGTTCCATCAACAAACATTATTATGTTGTTTCATTGGTTTCGGCAGCTCTTCTGCCAACAATTTCGTCATCACCTCCCCTGCTCTATCGGCAGTGGTGTGACGAACCCTTCTACGTTGTAAAAGGCATTCCATGAACTGGGTAGCACTCTGCTGTATGATAGAGTATTCTGTTACGTTTTTTCTAAGCTATTCTTAGCTTCTTCAGAAATTTCTGCAGCACTTCCTCTTTTTTACGGAGAAAGCGTGCGTTTCTTTTATCCATTTTAGCGGCAACTCCCCTCTTTGGCGTGAAATCGCTACGCTTAACTCAGAAAATGGATGCGCACCGTTGTGCGTACTTTGCATCCATCAAGGTTGTAGAAACCCTGGGTCATAGCCAGGCCATACATAATTGACTTAGTCTTTACGTAAAGAACATTTTGCCAAAAACCGAAGCCTTTCCAATAGGGGCTTCATTCGTTAAGCAGAATCTTGAACGAGGAGCGGTAAGGGAATCGCATGGGCGATTTGGAGTTGATCTCCATTTAAACGCTCATTTAGTATAAACAGAAATGCATATACTATTGTTCAGGGTGTGTAACTGAATGAAATATTCTACATATATATTTGCAGAAAGCAGGAGCCTATGTCTTTCAACACGACGGCGTAAGTAAATGCATAATCGGAAATTGCAGAAAACAGGAAGCCTTGGCATCATACGACGCGACGGCAAAGGTAAATTACATATCCTGTGTGATATAGGATGCGTCGGCAGAATCAGCAGATATACACCTAGATCCGCATCCAATTATAGTTACGAGGTGAGCAGGTGAACACCGAAGTGTTCTAAAGGGCTCAACCAAAAACTAAGGCGAGATACCATTTTGAAGAATGCATATACTGCGTATTTGAACATATATATCAGTATAGTTACGAGGCGAGCGGGTGAACATCGAAGTGTCCAAAGGAGGCTCAACCAAAAACTAAAGCAAGATACTACTTCAGAAAGTATATGCTATATACAAACAATCAAATACTTGAGAGAGATGGATTAACAAAGCGAACTTACTTCAATTCGTGGAAGAAACGACTCTGAAAATGCTTCGATGCTTCGAACGAGGTTCGACATCGAAAAGGATCAACTCTGGACTTTGGACGAAAAAAGACTTGGACTTTGACTTTGAACCAAACCAGGTTCAAGTCAAGTCAACTGGGTTTGGACTTAGGTCAGGTAGGTTCAAACCTAGGTCAGGTGGGTTAGGACCAGGTCAGGTGGGCTCAGGCTAAGTCAGGCAGGCTCAGACTAAGTCAGGCTGGCTCAGACCAGGTCAGGTGGGCTAGGCTAGGTAGGGAAGGTTTGGAAAAAGGAGGAGAGAGAGAAGGCAAAGGGGGGGGTGGCGATTTTTCCTAAAGGGGGGTCTCCTCCTTATATAGGCAAGGTTGCTTAGGGGCTAAGCAACCCATTTAACCAAAATGCCCTTTGGCTTTTTCAGAAATCTGGTTTGATCTTATCCAGAAGGAATATTCCATGGAATATTCCCTGGAAGGTGCTAGAAGGTCCTGGTAGAATATTCTAGAATATTTTCTGAGAAATATTTCTGTGGGTCCCACCAATATTTTCGCGGGTCCCACAAAAAAGTTGAGTTTTCGATATTTTTTTCCAAAAATTTCTTAGTAGGCCATTATCTTTATATTGACGTAACTAAGAAAGTTGGCTCGTACAAATCTCTTGATTTTGTCCAGGCAGGAAGTTATAACCTCCAGAGTGTTTGAGCATATATTCTCAGAATGACGAATATCCTAAGTATAACTGGTTCGTTCAAATCAATCTGATTCGTATTTCGGGTTCAGATGCTATTTTTACTTGGAAATGCCCCGTGAATTTGTTCAGAAAGATACTAAAAAATTGCGGGTCTTACATCATTACCCCCTTAAAGGAATTTCGTCCGCGAAATTCAGTTAAGAGTACTAAGTGTGTAACTCGAGATATTTCTCCCATATGTTAGATTCATAATGTTATTCACTTAGTTCAATATCATATTTATTTCAATCATAACCTCATATCATAATTCATGATCGATGAGGTATGCTTCTCATATCTGAGTTTAAATTACGCTACAACCACGATAGTTTTGTTGAATCAATGTTCTTCCAACCTGCTATCAACATAGCCATCTTGTGTAACTATTTCATACACACAGATCCTTCTTCTAGAGATTTAACCATATTTGAATAAGTCCCTTGTCAGACTACCTGGTATTGGAAACATACCTCCTCATAGGTTTTCCCTCGTCAGACTTACCTGATATTGGATCAGTACACCCTCACAGAATCAAACTAGCCAAGCTACTGATTTTGGAACATATACACTCGCACGGAGCTGTATACCCTCACAGGCTCGCTCTGGCTAGACGATCTGATCTTGAATATGTAAAACCTCACAAGGCTCTCTTTTTGGGAACAATTCCTCGATGGTTTATTTTATTAAGTGACTTTTAGTGTTCTAATTACACAAACTTGATATCTCAATCATGGGTCTATATCCATCAATTTTGGGTATAAGCAGTTAAGATTTAATTTGACAAATCCAAAATTACTTTAGAGAGCAAGGATACATATCGATCCAGATGACCGTACACAAGGTCATAAGACACTTGTCTCGAGCATTCATTGGATCTTGTCTTCCAATCGCTTTTTACTCATTACAACTCTATCTATCAAGGTATTCTGATTCCTTGATATGGTCATTATCCATGAGTTGTTCAGCTGTCACTGCATAGACACGACCTGCCATAGGTTTCTGCTCTATCCTGGGCAGTGGTAGTCATTGTTGTTGTGTTTGTTAAGAGGGTCCTCCAGATCCCATATTTCTCCGTTGAAGATCTGAGGCCTTCTTGCGACATTATCTTACACGATGCCCTGGTTTGCCGCAATACAGGCAACCTCCTGTATCGCGAGAACAAACCCCTCTGGAATGATCTGAGCTACACCTCGGGCATCGAAAATTAGACGGTTGGTAGGGCTGATTAGCTTCTACCATCTGCAATGGCTGCTCGGCCTGTGGAGTAAAGTTGTTCTCTTGAAAATCCTTTTTATAAAAAGGTGGTTGCGATTCTTGGCCACCTGGGAACGTCCTCTTGTTGTTCCCATTACTTGTTACAGGTATCTTTACTACGGTCCCTTTATATCGCTCCCAGTCTGCGCTAATCTTTGAAGTTGCCGCCACAACGGCCTGAAATGTCTGGGGCATGCTAGTTATCACACGAGACCATAGCCCTTCCCGAAATCCATTGATATATTTATCGACTCTTTCCTGGTCAGTGTCAAATAACCAAGAGCAGTACTGCTCGAGGTTCTGAAACTTGGTAGTATAGTCGATGAGACTCATACCACCCTGCTCTAGTTCTAAAAACTCCATCTTTTTCTTATTTCTGGAGTGCAACGGGAAGTAGTTATCCAAGAAAGTTCTCCGAAAATCATCCCAAGGGATGACTTCAAGCTGAGAAAACTGAATGATCTTAGTGGTATCCCACCACTTTCGTGCATTATCCTTCAGCCTATATGTGCCAAAGTTTGTCTTTTTCCCTCTTGGTACACCCAATACCAGAAAGGCACATTCTGTTTCCTCGATCCAACTTTCTGCAAGCTCCGGATCAACACTGGCAATGAAAACTGGTGGGTCGAGTTTGAGGAACTTTTCATAAGTTATTCCTCCGAAGTGCTCGTTGCGAGGTAGGGTTGGTTCTTGCCTTGATTCACGAATGGCAGACACAAGCCTATTGAGTGTCGCAAGCAGGAAACCCTCTTGTGTATGAGACTCCTCGCTTGGCATGGTTCTCCTCGTCCTAGGAGCCATTTTATCCATGCAAATACACCTAATTAGAAACAGTATAAAATTTATACTTACAGTGCGATACGGTGAACAAGACAGATCTCGAACTAGGTTTCTCAGACTCGTGCTCTAATACCAATTCTGTAATGCCCCGAATTTCCAAAACAAAGCTAAGTTAAAATTTTCATGAATTTCTTTTGATTTTTCTTTGCAGCGGAACTTAGAAAAGCTTTTAGCAGCAGAATCAGACGATAATGAGTCGTCGGTTTTAGAAAACTTCGAGCACGTTGCAGGTATGTGGCCAAGCCACTTATTGACCACCAAAGTGTTTCATTTTATCAGAAACCCCATGGTTATTACAACATTACTGCTTGAATAAGCAATATGGGTTCAATAAAAGGAAGCACTACCCCTCTGTCTAGAGAAACCCTGGAACTCGATGCCACCATGCTCCGCATATCGCCATGCAGGTACAACACTTGAAATCCCCATTAAACGGGGTCAGAACCACTGATGGTCTGGTAAGCAAGCAATCATACGTCCATTCAACTCAGGTATATACGATGACCACTCAGGGTCGCAATTCGTAATAACGACGCTCAAGCCTCCAAGACTCAATGTATATCGCAAGAGCCTCCTCAGGGTTATGAGTTGAACGTCTACGCAAGTCTTCATGACTTCGCATAAGCCTTTTTTTAGAGTCACGAACGAATGTCTAGCTCAAGCCTTTATGCTTGGCACATCCGTATCCTACGAATCTAAGGACAACTCTCCGAGCTTCGCTTAGTCGTACGGATATCAATTGGGTTCTTTCTCAATCGGTTCAGTAGTATACCGACCATGAAACCTTCACAAAGGTTATGCAGGACTGACTCAACACGTTCATACACTCATACATTCAAAGTATCGCTGTACCTAAGCTAATGCTTTGTTTTGATAATTGCACCTCCCCCTGGGCTTAGGGGACTCATATCTGGGTGACAACGCGATGATCTGGGGGTTGATTATTTTATGTATTTTAGATACCCCAGAGGCCTATTGACCCCATCCCCCTAGTAGGACGGTACAACATACCAGAAGAGATCCTTACTAGGTATTCGAATGCATTCTGCCACTGCAGTAGTTGGGTTCAATCCTTAGATATTTAAGGATAACCACGACCTCCATACCTCTGAGCCACGAAGGCCATCAATGAACTCTATTAGGTTCGGGTGAAATATATGTCACTCAAGGCTGCACTATCACCGTCTTCCTCGATGAGAAATTCTGAAAGGGGCCTGCCGGTCTTACAATTACTTGACGAACATTGCATGCCTATAGGGCTGCCTTTGAGAAGTATGTACCCGACCCCAATCAACCACACGACTTTCACTGTGGAACAAAGGTTTTATTCATATGCATGCTTAACTCTGCTCTTGACACTTCGGCTTTGACGAGCACTTCACCTCTTTCGGTGGAAACAACACACTCCGGCTCAGCGGCCCTTACGAGTCTGGTTGTCTGATAATTCTCAATGAGTATGCACATGACTCGATCTCTATGGATTGGCTACTCGGCGTAGTTTTAGGCAACAAGTCCAAACCTAGTCAAGGCGCAACCTCTACTCTGGCTCGACGGCCCTTACGAGCAAGGTGCCCTTGCAGGCACAGGGATACGAGCTGATCTGGCATAGTTCTATCAACAAACATTATTATGCCGTTCCATTGGTTTCGGCAGCTCTTTTGCCAACCATTTTGTCAGCACCTCCCCTGCTCTATCGGCAGTGGTGTGACGAACCTTTGTACATTGTAGAAGGCATTCCATGAACTGGGTAGCACTCTGCTGTATGACAGAGTATCCTGCTACGTTCTTTCTAAGCTATTCTTAGCTTCTTCAGAAATTTCTGCAGCACTTCCTCTCTTTTACGGAGAAAGCGTGCATTTCTTTTATCCATTTTAGCGGCATCTCCCCTCTTTGGCGGGAAATCGCTACGCTTAACTCGGGAAATGGATGCGCACCGTTGTGCGTACTTTGCATCCATCAAGGTTGCAGGAACCCTGAGCCATAGCCAGGCCATACGTAATTGACTTAGTCTTTTCGTAAAGAGCATTTTGCCAAAAAACGAAGCCTTTCCAAAAGGGGCTTCATTCGTCAAGCAGAATCTTGAACGAGGAGCGGTAAGGGAATCGCATGGGTGATTTGGAGTTGATCTTCATTTGAACGCTCATTTACGCGCCATATATTTAGTATAAGCAGAAGCTTGTGCTTTATACAGTGGCGGCATAAAGAAATGCATATACTATTGTTCAGGGTGTGTAACTGAATGAAATATTCTACATATATATTTGCAAAAAGCAGGAGCCTACATGTCTTTCAACACGACGACGTAAATAAATGCATAATCAGAAGTGCAGTAATCGGAAATTGCAGAAAACAGGGAGCCTTGGCATCATACGATGCGACGGCAAAGGTAAATTACATATCCTATGTGATATAGGATGCGTCGACAGAATCAACAGATATACACCTAGATCCGCATCCAACTATAGTTACGAGGTGAGCAGGTGAACACCGAAGTGTTCTAAAGGGCTCAACCAAAAACTAAGGCGAGATACCATTTTGAAGAACGCATATACTGCGTATTTGAACATATATATCCATATAGTTACGAGGCGAGCGGGTGAACATCGAAGTGTCCAAAGGAGGCTCAACCAAGAACTAAAGCAAGATACTACTTCAGAAAGTATATGCTATATACAAACAATCAAATACTTGAGAGAGATGGATTAACGAATCGAACTTACTTCAATTCGTGGAAGAAACGACTCCGAAAATACTTCGAACGAGGTTCGACATCGAAAAGGATCAACTCTGGACTTTGGACGAAAAAAGACTTGGACTTTGACTTTGAACCAAACCAGGTTCAAGTCAAGTCAACTGGGTTTGGACTTAGGTCAGGTAGGTTCAAACCTAGGTCAGGTGGGTTAGGACCAGGTCAGGTGGGCTCAGGCTAAGTCAGGCAGGCTCAGACCAGGTCAGGTGGGCTAGGCTAGGTAGGGGAGGTTTGGAAAAAGGAGGAGAGAGAAAAGGGAAGGGGGGGGGGTGGCGATTTTTTCTAAAGGGGGGTCTCCTCCTTATATAGGCAAGGTTGCTTAGGGGCTAAGCAACCCATTATACCAAAATGCCCTTTGGCTTTTTCAGAAATCTGGTTTGATCTTATCCATCTGACTGTTTGATCTTATCCAGAAGGAATATTCTATGAAATATTCTCTGAAAGGTGCTGGAAGGTCCTGGAAGGCTCTGAAATATTCTAGAATATTCTAGAATATTTTCTGAGAAATATTTCTGTGGGTCCCACCAATATTTTCGCAGGTCCGGCAAAAAAGTTGAGTTTTCGGCATTTTTTTCCGAAAAAAATTTGAGTGGGCCATTATCTTCGTATTGACGTAACTAAGAAAGTTGGCTCGTAGAAATCTCTTGATTTTGTCCAGGTAGGAAGTTATGACCTCCAGAGTGTTTGAGCATATATTCGCAGAATGCCGAATATCCTAAGTATAACTGGTTCATACAAATCGATCTGATTCGTATTTCAGGTTCATATGTTATTTTTACTTGGAAATGCCCCATGAATTTCTTCAGAAAGATACTCGAAAATTGAGGGTCTTACACTTGCATACATTGTTTGCATTCAATCCCTAGAATTGAGGAGAGTTGTATTTTAGACCTAAGTCTAATGTGAACATGGAATAATCTCCTCAATATGGTCCTACCAAACCATGCTTAAATCCTATATGCATTATGTCAGCTTAGGACAAAATCTACGCTCCTAAGGTTATCATGAAAAATGAAGCTCACATATGAAGAATAAAGACTTAGATAATATTAAAGCAAAGCAAAGGCATAGATTCGACCAGACGGAGACGTGTCCCATCACGGTCGCCAAAACTGTGGTCATCGCAAAATTTTTCCTCTCTTGTGGTTTCTCTCTCTTCCTTCTCTTTTCCTTTTCTAACCTCTATTTTCCTCCTTTTCGAAGGGAAAAAAATAAAATACAGAAAAAAAGAAGAGAGAAGAGAAAAGAAGAAGAGAGAGAAACTCTTTTGCGGGGTCTCACTTGACCTTGATTTGAAAATATTTAGAAAAATAACTCGCCTCCGTTTTGAAAATATTTGCGGAAAAATGGAGAGACGGGATTCGCTCGTCGGTACGAGGTTCGACCGTTCCTGGCGCCTTTACCAAGGGTAATCGAACCAAGGATCGAATTTATGCCTTTTGCTTTGCCTAAATATTATCTAAGAATTTATCCTAAATCTAAATGCACAAAGAATCATGCTTGTGCAATGCAAGGATGTATGCTCTTTTTGAAAAGATGTTTTGAAAATTTCCAAGTATTCTGAGATGAACTTGATGATGGAGTGAAGAAATGGTTTTTGAATGATAAAATCCAACTTAGAACTTGAGATAGATCAGAGAAGTTCTAAGACTTTGAAGTAATCAGAGTTGGAAGAACAAATCTTGATTTCTGAGAGAGAATGATTTGAAACTGAGATAAAAAGAGAAGAAAGGAAATTTCAAAGTCATAAATGGACTTTGAATTTTAGATTTTTGAATCTGGATGAATGTCTGAAATGGAGTTGAATTCTGGCTTTGAAGTTTTAAAATGAGAAGGAGATTTGGGAAATCTAAATAGAATTGAGAAATGGAATTGATTTAAAAGTTGAAATTCAAAATGGAATTTGAATTCGAAGTCTGGATTCTAAATTGAGATCAAAATTGAATTCTGGATTTAGAATCCGAAATGGGAATTGGATCTGAAATCTGGGATCCAAGACAGAATTGGATCCAAAATTTGGATCTGAAATCTAAGATCCAAGATGGAATTGAATTCTGGATCCTAAAGGAAATTTGGATCTGAGATCCAAGATCGAAATGGATTCTGGATCCTAAAATAGATTTTGGATCTGAAGTCTGAGATCCAAGGTGAAGTTGGATTCTGGATCCAAAAATGGATTTTGGATCTGAAATCTGAGATCCAAGGTGGAGTTGGAGTCTGGATCCTAAATGGAATTTTGGATCTGAAGTCTGAGATCCAAGATGGAATTGAATCCTGGATCCTAAATGGAATTTGGATCTAAAGTCTGAGATCCAAAAGTGGATATTGTACTTGGAAATCTGGATCCAAGTTGGGATTTAGGATCTAACTTTGGATTTGGATTCTGAAAGTCCAAACGGGATTTCTGAAGATGGATCTGGGTTTTGAAAACCCAGATTTGAATTTAAAATTTTAAGAAGGGTCAAGTTTTGAGATTCAGAATCAATCTCAAACTTTGATTTTGAATTTGAAGGTAAGAAGATAAAACTTGATTTTGATTTTGAAAATGAATCAAAACTTCAAAGTTAAATTGAATTTTGAATTGAATTGAATTGGAATTTTGGAGTTTGAATATAAAATGATTTTGAAATTCCAAAGTCAAATTGGACTTTGAAATTGAGTTTTTGAATCTTGAAATGAGATAGAATTGAATTTGAATCTAATAAGATTTGATCTGAGAAAAGAAGAAAAAAAATCACTTGGAATTTTGAGAAGGAAAATTTGAAAATATGATGCAATTCTATCCTAAATGATGAATGAATTTAAAGAATTTAAAATTGGATTTTGAAAAACATACTTTATTCTTTAGATGAATTAAGAATGAGGTTGAAGATATAATATATCCCTGACTATGGTCATTGAATATATTATATAATAACCATATTTAAATTCAAGTGAAGAATAAAATACATTTTTGGTGCTTTTATAGAGTTTCAAAATGAAATTAACTCTCAATATACCCTGACTATGGCCATTGGTATATATATTGAATTAATTTTAAATAAAACTCTGATAAAAGAGGAAAATGTTTAAAGAAAAACATGATGAATTTTGAAAATGATCCAGTGTGGATGCAGTGTTATTTTATAAAAGATAAGAATCCTAAGTTTTGTTTACATCCTGACTATGGCCATTGATGTAAATCATCAACTTAGGATTAATTACCTCTTACGAAATGGTGCACGTGCCATTCATGTTTCACCATTGTGAGATTTTGGAAAATAAAGGTAAAAAGCATGAAAATAAACAATTCATGATATTTATAATGTTCATTCATTCTATCTAAAGCAGAAAATATAAATTCTCATTTAAGATCTAACTATTACAATACATGAATTTGAATTTACAACTCTGAATAATGATATTTTCCTTATATTTCCCTGCAAAACACTTGGTTAGTATGAAGGAAACTTGCATTGATTTTATAAATGTAAGTAATGAGACACTCATATACCTACTTTGTGCTTAATGAAATAATATTGACAATCTAGGCATGAAAGGATAGCCATCAATGTGTTCACATACATGTATATACATATATATACATGCATATATACATAAGTATATATATATATATATATATATATATATGTGACATAAATGTAGAGTAGGTGAGTATGGTATGTTATCACAAACAAGTGAATGACAAGAGTGCAGAATTTTGTGTGTGGGAACATGATAAAACTAATGCTTTATCCAGCACACATCGTGATGGCTAAGGAAGTAACACATGATTATGATATGAACAAACTTTCAAGAATTTTTATTCAATATACTAATGACCTACATCATATAGGTCTTAACAGATGTCACGGGATTGTTTATGTACTTGAAATCGCAGTGCTGAAGATGTGTTCATTTGATCTTCCTGTTTCAGCTGCTTATGTTTTAACAAGAAAAAGAATGAATGATAAAGAAAGGAACACATACTGAAAATGAGCACAATGCATAGGCAGTGATTATACCAATGATCAAACCTATA